>NC_057388.1:76873300-77173300 GCF_019320065.1 Cervus canadensis | reverse complement strand
CACGAACAGGAGTAAAAAAAAAAAAAGAAATGTATCTGTCAGTTTGCTTTTTATCTTCTAAAGACATGCCAAGTTTCCATGTAGAAAGAAGCTATTTTAAGAGCTTGTACATAAAAGCTTCAACAGTGTTTGCTCTTTTGCTGAAAAGTTACTCAATTGATTTAAATCTATTATTTAAAAATGGAGCTATAACCTTAAAATCTCAAAGTGAAAGTGTTGGAGTCCTTTTTTCCCCCTCCTTTCTTCCTGTTAAAGCACTTTGGGTCATGCCTACTGTAGCCACCACACTGGACGGCAGAAGAAGCAGGTTGTGCTTAGTCCTGGAGGACATCTGAGCTTGGGAACAACTGTAGTTTAAATAATATAGTGTTAATTTGAGGCAATGATTTATCCTGGAAAATGTCTTATTGTAAGCAAAATTAACCTCCAAAAACATTTTGGTTCCACATTCATCTTTTCCTTTGGTTTAGTGTCATCTTCTCCCAAATAATATTAATCAACTATGCTCACCAAGTTTATAGCCCAAACTCAAAAAGAAAAGAAAAAAAAAACAAAACTGAGGATAGTTGCCATTTGTCACTAGATGAGGATTAGCATGAATATGCAGGTTCATTAACACACCCTTATGCATCTCTGTTCCCCTGTGTGCCATTATTTTAGATTTCCTTAACAAAACATCCATATATTCAACATTTGACATAAGATAATTTGAGTTTACTGTGTTTGGAAAATAACTCACAGGGGAGAAAGTTGCATTAAATAAATAATAGAGATAAAATTTATACTTCCATACATTTCAAAGCTAATGTCGCTAACTTACAGTAGAATGGTAACATGAAGACACAGTGCTATAATTTGATTGATTTGTTTTGACAGCAACCAAATAATTGAGAGTGAAAGGTGTCAGCACAGATGAAATGTTGTATAAGCCACGTTCAGAAGGCAACCCCGGCAGCTGCCACAAGTGGAGCTTTACTTCCTTTGATTCTGAACTGGTACTCACCTCCAGTTTATTATGAAACCATGAAAGGTGCATGACTTCTCCAACTAGAGAGACTTTTATAGAGGAGCTAGAAATAGAAGTTTGTCAAGTAGTTGAACAATGGTTGTAGACAAAACGACGGCACGTGGCAGCAGTGTGCTGAGCTGAGTGACAGCAATCGGTCCCTTTCTTCTCCAAGTTTGCCATTGTCCTGCATTTTTACCTCATTTGAAAATGATTCTGAGTCACAGCAAATACCAGATCCCACTTTCCAGCCCCTGGACAGGAAATGAGCAAAAGACACAGGTATGCTTAGCACCATTTCTGGGTCCAGATAACAGATGCTTACCCAACTGAAAATTCAAATGCCTGACAAGCATCAGATTTGAGGTGCTGGGTGAATTCAGAAGCTAAATGGTCAGGGGAGGATTCATTAGGGAAAAGGCTCTGTTTGTGGGTGACCAGTGAGCACAGCAATTCACAAAGTGAAACGTGAGTCACTGCCTTGGTTTAATTCCACCTCTACCACTTGTCAGCTGTGACCTGACTTCTGAGCTTTTCTTTTATTTGCTTACCTCTGATACTTTATTGTTGTTGTTGTTTGGTCACTAAGTCGTGTCTGACTCTGCGAGCCCATGGACCGCAGCCCGCCAGGCTCTTCTGTCCATGGGATTTCCCAGGCAAGAATACTGGAGTGGGTTGCCATCTTCTTCTCTAGGGGATCTTCCCAACCCAAGGATGAAACCCACGTTTCCTGAATTGGCAGATGGATTCTTTACCAAAGGAGTAAATGTGATACTATGTAGAACATGCCTAGTGTAGTGCCTGACACTTCATGCAAAATGAATGAGTGTTAGTTGTTCACTCATGTCTGACTCTTTGCGACCCCATGTACTGAAGCCAATCAGGGTCCATGGGATTTCCCAGGGAAGAATACTGGAGTGGGTTCCCATTCTCTTCTCCAGGGGAACTTCCTGACCCAGGTCTCAAATCCAGGTCTCCTGAATTGCAGGCAGATTCATCGTCTGAGCCACCATTTGGGAAACTCAAATGAATGAGAGCCACTTTTATTACTTAGAGCCACAAAGTCCTATATAGTAGGCATGAGCCACATGTGAATATGGGGCCATTCCAATGTCGCTAGTCCAAATTAATATATGCTGTAGGTGCAAAATCCACCCAGTTGCCAAATATTTCATTAATATTTTTATCTTCATAACCTGTTGAAACTGATACATTGGGTTTATTATGTCAAATATAATATACTATTAAAATTAATTTTACCCTTTCCTTTTTACTTTTTTATGTGGATATTAGAACATTTAAAATTGATATGTGTAGCTCATATTTATGGCTCAAATTATATTTCTTTTGGATTGCATTGACTAACCTGGAAGGCTCTAAACTCTTACACAGGTGACATGTGTTAAAAGAAATGTTCAGTCAAAATAGAAATAATAAGCATATACTTAAATTTTGGACCCCAGGCAGAAAATCACATGGGATCCTCTTTCATATCAAAAATTAGAAAGAATACATTTTGTAGATTCTTGGCTATAGTTTAGGAACTGCTTGGAATTTTATCAATATATAGAGAAAAATGATACTATTTTTATGGGCAACTTTTATTGATCAGAATCTAAAATTTTCTTTCCTTTTAAAAATTATTATACTTTGTACTTAGAAATAAAGAAGAAATATATATCATATATACATGACCTAGGATTAACAACAGATAACATTTGCTACATTTTCTTAATTTTCTTAAGATTTTTTATTTTAAAAAATGAAACATTATAAACAGTGCTAAGATCTCTTCTCCTCTCTCCACAGTCACTCCATGGCATTTTCTCCCCCTTAGAAGTAACCACTACCCTTCTGGTGCATTTGTGTATAAATGTACTATATGTATATATACATTACATATGTGTGTGTGTGTGTGTGTGTGTGTGTGTGTATAAACACATATATACATATACATGAAATACATAATATTATTCTGAAAGTATTAAAATTCTACATAATGGTAGCACATTCTAGATATATTTTTATCTTGCCTTTTTCTTTCAGATTTTGCCTTTGTGATTTATCCATGTTTATATCCATAGATAGGGACATAGAATTTATTTTGATCATCTTATCTTATGGGTTTTTTAAAACCATATTTTCCTGCTTTCTTGCATTCTAACAGATTTGTCACATTTTCTATTTTTCTTATTGATATATAATTGACTTACAATGTTATATTAGTTTCAGGTAAACAACATAGTGATTTGATATTTTTATACATTATAAAATAATCACAGTATTCTGTCTAGCTACCATCTGTCATCATACAAAGATGTAATATTATTGGCTGAATTCCATGTGCTATACATTACATCCCCATTGTTATAGGGTTTTTTCTTCCATCTACTGGATTAGAAGTTAAACATCTATTTTTATCCTTTTAGTTGTTACTCACATATTTTAAACGTTTTTACCTTAAAAAAACGAATCACTACTTTCATCTTTCTTCCTAAATGACAGTTGCAAACTTTTGATCACCTCCTCTCTTCTTCTATTTATTATTACCCAGCAGGATTATTCTTCATGTTATTTTGTTTATAAGCTCCCTTAGCTTTCATTCCATTTGCAAGATTTCTTCTTTTTTTACTCTTCATTGTGTCTTGTATTCTGTTCCATACTTCTAGGGCTTTCATAGTCTTCTAGTGATTCTTTTGTCTTATTATTTAGTTGGACTTAGCATTATATAAGTTTGGAGAAGGAAATGGCAGCCCACTCCAGTGTTCTTGCCTGGAGGATCCCAGGGACGGGGGAGCCTGGTGGGCTGCCGTCTATGGGGTCGCACAGAGTTGGACACGACTGAAGCGACTTAGCAGCAGCAGCAGCAGCATTATAAGTTAATGCTTACTATTTTTAGTGAATGAAGAAATTATTGTCTGGGCTCTATTTTTCACTGATAATAAATATACTGTCAGTTTAATTGTCATTCTTTCATAGATAAAATGTCTTTTTAAATAATGCTTGATGTTAAGATTTTTCTCTTTGTCTTTGGGATTCACTAGTTTTACTCTGAAAGACCTTACTATGGCTTTATTTTCACTTATCCTCCTTGGGACTTGTGATTCCTCACTTTTCAGTCCTTATTTATTCTCCCAAATTCTCTCAGTTCTCTCCTCTAGGGACTCCTATTACATAAACACAGTCTTCCATGTCTCGTAACTTCCTTCACATATTTTCTGTCTCTTTATATTTTGCACTGCACTTGTATGATTTCCTTAGATCTGTCATCCAGTTCACTAATTCTCTCTGCAATATGTTTAATCTTATGTTTAACCTTAAATTTTTCATTTTAAAGACTACATTTTTCACCTCTAGAAGTTTTTTTTTTTCGTTATGTCTTCTTTATTTTCATTCTCCTTAATCACTTTAAATATGCTTATTTTATAATCTTCTTCAGACTGCCTTTTAGCTTGAGTGCCTGAGGAGCTATTAATTATTTCTATCTCTCTTTTCCTCATAATAGAATGCATCCTTATGTTTTAAGCAATTTTTAAAATTTTGAATTCACTTTAAACAGAAGGCTTTTTACCTATGAAATCCTTTAAACTTTGAGTTGCATGAGTATTGCTAATAAGAGGCTTTAACTTGCTTCTGCAAAATGCCCAACAGATTTCACAAATTATCTCCCTGCTAGAAAATATCTGCACCATGTACATGGTAAAATTTAGACTCTAAACTATGAAAGAATCAGACCTGGGTTTCAATTGCTCACAGACATTGCCCTCTACCATGTAAAAAAAAGGGGGGGGGGGGAGCTGCTGTCTGAGAAGCCCTTACAAATAGCTGCGAAAAGAAGAGAAGCAAAAAGAAAAGGAGAAAAGGAAAGATATACCCATTTGAATGCAGAGTTCCAAAGAACAGGAGAGATAAGAAAGCCTTCCTCAGTGATCAGTGCAAAGAAATAGAGGATAGAATAGAATGGGAATAGAATAGAATAGGAACAATAGAATGGGAAAGACGGGAGATCTCTTCAAGAAAATTAGAGATACCAAGGGAACATTTCAGGCAAAGATGGTCTCAATAAAGGACAGAAATAGTATGGACCTAACAGAAGCAGAAGATACTAAGAAGAGGTGGCAAGATATCCAGAAGAACTGTACAAAAAGATCATCACAACGCAGATAATCAGAATGGTGTTATCACTCACCTAGAGCCAGACATCCTGAAATGTGAAGTCAAGTGGGCCTTAGGAAACATCACTACAAACAAAGCTAGTGGAGGTGATGGAATTCCAGTTGAGCTATTTCAAATCCTGAAAGATGATGCTGTGGAAGTGTTGCACTCAATATGCCAGCAAATTTGGAAAACTCAGCAGTGGCCACAGGACTGGAAAAGGTCAGTTTGCATTCCATCCCAAAGAAAGGCAATGCCAAAGAATGTTCAAACTACCACACAATTGCACTCATCTCACATGCTAGTAAAGTAATGCTCAAAATCGTGAACTGTGAACTTCCAGATGTACATGCTGGTTTTAGAAAAGGCAGAGGAACCAGAGATCAAATTGCCAACATCTGTTGGATTATTGAAAAAGCAAGAGAGTTCCAGAAAAACATCTATTACTGCTTTATTGACTATGCCAAACCTTTTGACTGTGTGGATCACAACAAACTGTGGAAAACTCTTAAAGAGATGGGAATACCACACCACCTTACCTGCCTCCTGAGAAATCTGTATGCAGGTCAAGAAGCAACAGTTAGAACTGGACATGGAACAACAGACTGGTTCCAAATTGGAAAAGGAGTATGTCAAGGCTGTGTATTGTCACCCTGATTATTTAACTTATATGCAGAGTACGTTATGAGAAATGCTGGACTGGATGAAGCACAAGTTGGAATCAAGATTGCTGGGAAAAATATCAATAACCTCAGATATGCATATGATACCACCCTTATGGCAGAAAGTGAAGAAGAACTAAAGAGCCTCTTGATGAAAGTGAAAGAGGAGAAGGAAAAAGTTGGCTTAAAGGTCAACATTAAGAAAACTAAGATCATGGCATCTGGTCCCATCACTTCATGGCAAATAGACAAGGAAATAGTGGAAGCAGTGTCAGACTTTATTTTTCCTGGCTCCGAAATCACTGCAGATGTTGATTGCAGCCATGAAATTAAAAGATGCTTACTCCTTGGAAGGAAAGTTATGACCAACATAGATAGCATATTAAAAAGCAGAGACATTACTTTGCCAACAAAGGTCTGTCTGGTCAAGGCTATGGTTTTTCCAGCAGTCATGCATGGATGTGAGAGTTGGACTGTGAAGAAAGCTGAGTGCCAAAGAATTGATGCTTTTTAACTGTGGTGTTGGAGAAGACTCTTGAGAGTCCCTTCGACTGCAAGGAGATCCAACCAGTCCATCCTAAAGGAGATCAGTCCTGGGTGTTCATTGGAAGGACTGATGTTGGAGCTGAAACTCTAATACTTTGGCCACCTCATGTGAAGAGTGGACTCATTGGAAAAGACCCTGATGCTGGGAGGGACTGGGGGCAGGAGGAGAATGGGATGACAGAGGATGAGATGGCTGGATGGCATCACTGACTCGATGGACATGGGTTTGGGTGGACTCCGGGAGTTGGTGATGGACAGGGAGGCCTGGCGTGCAGCAGTTCACGGGGATGCAAAGAGTCAGACACGACTGAGTGACTGAACTGAATTGAACTGACAGAACCTTTAACAGAAATAAACATCTTTGCTAATTTCCTGGGCAAGAAAATAGGGTTTGTCTCATCTCTTCTCAGTGCTGGAGTAGTCCTTTCAGGGTGCTGGATTTTTATGACAGACTCAGTCCAAATGTGTCTCTTTGCAAGGGCCCAGGGTCTCAGGTCCCCTTCCTATGTTCATGGTCAATCATCAGCTCCAGGCTGGCCAGGCCTGTACCTGGTCTCACTGTTCTTGAATTCTGATGCCTGAGAATTTCTTTTTCTGCTTGTATATTTAAATATACATTGTATATTTCTACATATTGGAAGTAGGAAGTTTGTCTGTGTAGGGTCAGTCTAATATTTTGCCATGAAAAGTCTTTTCTTTTTTCTTTTTCAATTTCTCTAGGTATATCAAGTCTGGATTACTAATCCTTAGCAGATAGATAATTCCTAAAAATTTCAAGCATTCAGTTGCATTTGGTAGTGACTTAAAACCATTTTTTCTGGAATTTTCAAAAATTTACAAATATCCTTTGTGGAATAACTGAAAATTTTTAGTAAGAAAGTTAGTTAGTTAGTTCAGTTGCTGAGTTCAGTTCAGTTCAGTTCAGTCGCTCAGTCGTGTCCGACCCCATGAAATGCAGCACACCAGGCCTCCCTGTCCATCACCAACTCCCTGAGTTTACTCAAACTCATGCGCATCGAGTTGGTGATGCATTGCAGCCATCTCATCCTCTGTCATCCCGTTCTCCTCCTGCCCCCAATCCCTCCCAGCATCAGGGTCTTTTCCAATGAGTCCACTCTTCACATGAGGTGGCCAAAGTATTAGAGTTTCAGCTCCAACATCAGTCCTTCCAATGAACACCCAGGACTGATCTCCTTTAGGATGGACTGGTTGGATCTCCTTGCAGTCGAAGGGACTCTCAAGAGTCTTCTCCAACACCACAGTTAAAAAGCATCAACTCTTCGGTGCTCAGCTTTCTTCATAGTCTAACTCTCACATCCATGCATGACCACTGGAAAAACCATAGCCTGGACTAGACGAACCTTTGTTGGCAAAGTAATGTCTCTGCTTTTTAATATGCTATCTATGTTGGTCATAACTTTCCTTCCAAGGAGTAAGCATCTTTTAATTTCATGGCTACAATCACCATCTGCAGTGATTTTGGAGCCCACAAAAATAAAGTCTGACACTGCTTCCACTGTTTCCTTGTCTATTTGCCATGAAGTGATGGGACCAGATGCCATGATCTTAGTTTTCTTAATGTTGACCTTTAAGCCAACTTTTTCACTCTCCTCTTTCACTTTCATCAAGAGGCTCTTTAGTTCTTCACTTTCTGCCATAAGGGTGGTGTCATCTGCATATCTGAGGTTACTGATATTTCTCCCAGCAATCTTGATTCCAGCTTGTGCTTCTTCCAGCCCAGCATTTCTCATGATGTACTTTGTATATAAATTAAATGAGCAGGGTGACAATACACAGCCTTGACGTACTCCTTTTCCAATTTGCAACCAGTCTGTTGTTCCATGTCCAGTTCTAACTGTTGCTTCCTGACCTGCATATAAGTTTCTCAAGAGGCAGGTCAGGTGGTCTGGTATTCCCATTTCTTTCAGAATTTTCCACAGTTTATTGTATTCCACACAGTCAAAGGCTTTGGCATAGCCAATAAAGCAGTAATAGATGTTTTTCTGGAACTCTCTTGCTTTTTCAATGATCCAGCTGATGTTGGCAATTTGATCTCTGGTTCCTCTGCCTTCTCTAAAACCAGCTTGAACATCTGGAAGTTCACGGTTCACATATTGCTGAAGCCTGGCTTGAAGAATTTTGAGCATTACTTTACTAGCATGTGAGATGAGTACAATTGTGCGATAGTTTGAGCATTCTTTGGCATTGCCTTTCTTTGGGATGGAATGCAAACTGACCTTTTCCAGTCCTGTGGCCACTGCTGAGTTTTCCAAATTTGCTGGCATATTGAGTGCAGCACTTTCACAGCATCATCTTTCAGGATTTGAAGTAGCTCAACTGGAATTCCATCACCTCCACTAGCTTTGTTCATAGTGATGCTTCCTAAGGCCCACTTGACTTCACATTTCAGGATGTCTGGCTCTAGGTGAGTGATCACACCATCGTGGTTATCTGGGTCATGAAGATCTTTTTTGTACAGTCCTTCTGTGTACTCTTGCCACCTCTTCTTAGTATCTTCTGCTTCTGTTAGGTCCATACCATTTCTGTCCTTTATCGAACCCATCTTTGCCTGAAATGTTCCCTTGGTATCTCTTAATTTTCTTGAAAGATCTCTAGTCTTTCCCATCCTGTTATTTTCCTCTATTTCTTTGCATTGATTGCTGAGGAAGGCTTTCTTATCTCTCCTTGCTATTCTTTGGAACTCTGCATTCAAATTGGAATATCTTTCCTTTTCTCCTTTGCTTTTTGCTTCTCTTCTTTTCACAGCGATTTGTAAGGCCTCCTCAGACAACCATTTTGCCTTTTTGCATTTCTTTTCCACGGGGATGGTCTTGATCCCTGTCTGCTGTACAATGTCACGAACCTCCGTCAATAGTACATCAGGCACTCTGTCTCTCAGATCTAGTCCCTTAAATCTATTTGTCACTTCCACTGTATAGTCATAAGGGATTTGATTTGGGTCATACCTGAATGGTCTAGTGGTTTTCCCTACTTTCTTCAATTTAAGTCTGAATTAAGTCTGTCGTCTCTTTCTCCTCCTTCTTTCAATCATTCCCAGCACCAGGGTCTTTTCAAATGAATCAGTTCTTCACATCAGGCAGCCAAAGTATTGCAGTTTCACCTTCAGCATCAGTCCTTCCAATGAATACTCAGGACTGATTTCCTTTAGGATGGACTGTTTGGATCTCCTTGCAGTCCAAGGGACTCTCAAGAGTCTTCTCCAACACCACAGTTCAAAAGCATCAATTCGTCAATGCTCAGCTTTCCTCATGGTCCAACTCTCACATCCATACATGACTACTGGAAAAACCATAGCTTTGACTAGACTACTTTGTTGGCAAAGTAATGTCTCTGCTTTATAATATGCTGTCTAGGTTGGTCATAACTTTTCTTCTAAGGAGCAAGCATCTTTTAATTTCATCGCTGCAGTTACCATCTGCAGTGATTTTGGAGCCCCCAAAATAAAATCTGTCACTGTTTCCATTGTTTCCCCATTGATTTGCCGTGAAGACCAGATGCCATGATCTTAGTTTTCTGAATGTTGAGTTTTAAGCCAACTTTTTTACTTTTCTCTTTCACTTTCATCAATAGGCTCTTTATTTCTTCTTTGCTTTCTGCTGTAAGGGTGGTGTCATATGCATATCTGAGGTTACTGATATTGCTCCCAGCCATCTTGATTCCAGCTTGTGCTTCATCCAGTCCAGCATGTCTCATGATATGCTCTGCATATAAGTTAAATAAGCAGGGTGACAGTATACAGTCTTGACATCCTCTTTTCCTGATTTGGAACCAGTCTGTTGTTCCGTGTCTGGTTCTAACTGTTGCTTCTTGACCTGCATGCAGATTTCTCAGGAGGCAGGTAAGGTGGTGTGGCATTCCCATCTCTTTAAGAGTTTTCCACAGTTTGTTGTGGTCCACACAGTCAAAGGCTTTGGCATAGTCAATAAAGCAGAAGTAGATGTTTTTCTGGAACTCTCTTGCTTTTTCAATGATCCAACGGATGTTGGCAATTTGATCTCTGGTTCCTCTGCCTTTTCTAAATCCAGCTTGAACATCTGGAAGTTCACGGTTCACATATTGCTGAAGCCTGGCTTGAAGAATTTTGAGCTTTACTTTGCTAGTGTGTAAGATGAATGCAATTGTGTGATAGTTTGAGCATTCTTTGGCATTGTCTTTTTTTGGGATTGGAATGAAACATCTTTTCCAGTCCTGTGGTCACTGCTGAGTTTTCCAAATTAGCTGGCATATTGAGTTTAGCACTTTTACAGCACAATAAGAAAGTAATAGACCCGTTACATAGATATCCAGTATTGTTTTCTAACATTCCCCCTAGGATATTCTTTTAGGTAATAGTTGTATCCTTGGTTCTTATTAAACCAATCAGATTCTGTGTAGATGCCCAAAGCTACTCAGCTAACCTTTGGTTTTGAAAATAAATAACAAACAGGGATCAGAAATAGGTTAAGGAATTTGTGAATTCCAAACATACATGATATTTTTTAATTTTAAAATTTTAATTAAAATAAATTTTAATGTATTAATTTAATAAATTTTTAAATTACTAGGAATGTGGAATTTAATTCTGAATTAATCCTCCATTTAAAAAATTCTTAATATTTTTACTTTGAAATATTTAAACCATTGCATAAAAGTACAGCGAATAACAAAAGAACACCTATGTACCTACCACACTGTTCTAGAAAATTCTAACATTTTTCCTTTCTTGCTGCATAGTACGTGCATGCTCAGTTGTGTCTGACTCTTAGTGATCCCATGGACTATAGCCCACCAGGCTCCTCTGTCTGTGGAATTTTCAGGCAAGATACTGGAGTGGGTTGTCATTTCCTACCCCAGGGGATCTCCCTGACCCAGGGATCGTATCTGCATCTCCTGTGTCTCCTGCATTGCAGGCAGATTCTTTACCTGCTGAGCCATTGGGGAAGTCCTCTTGCTATATACTGCTTATTAGAAAAACATTACAAATACAGTTAAAGGACACTTTGTAACACTCCCAGATCTCATTTGCCTCCCTCTTTTTTCCTAGTCTTAAAATCTTCCCCACCTTTGAGTGCTGTCTAAACGCCTTCCTGAATCATAAGAATTTCTTCCATGCTAGAGTGTTGCTTTATTTCCTACTTTTTAAGCCATGAATGTTCCTACCATGCTCGTGGTTTGATCTGATTAGGACGATTTTCTAATCAACCGGAGGGTGGTGTTTACTTTTTGAGTAAATGCTATGCTCCTGTTCTTGTTTTATTCTAGTCTAAATTTTTGTCATTCAAAACTTCGAGGTATATTTTTAAAAGTCAGTTCATTCTCCCCTTTAGCTTTTCTATCCAATCCTATATGCCTAACAGGTTTTTTTAGACATTTCTGTTGCATTTTCATATGTGATGTATGGTATTGTTTCAGTCAAGTGATGACTGCAGGTAGCAGAGCTACACTTTACCTGAAAGTTTTTTTGTTTTTTGCATTTTCTTAATATACAGTCTGCTCTATACTCTGGCAGAGAACAGCATGCAGGGTAAAAGTAGGCAGGTTGCTTCAAAGGAAAGAGTCGGTGTACAAAAGCCCCTCAAAACCACAAAGTTATTGGTGCTCATAAAACTATATTGCCCACTTTTTTCAGGAGATTAATGAATGGGTCATAAAATCGCATTAATTTTTGGCTGAATTCCAGGCAGAAAGTTGTGTTTCCCAGGTAGTGCTTTTCCAACTCGAAAAGCCTGGCTCTGAGAATATTTGCAGTTTAAAACATGAGTGCTATCACTTTTCTTCACTTTAAAAAATGCAGAGAGGAAAAGTAGCTATGGAAATGGCTAATCTATCCAGTCTTCAGCTCAGTTATGTCTTAGGCTAAACCCCCTGCTTCATGGGGATGAAGATGAGGCACTTGGGGTGGGATGGCCATTCCCCAGTACACATCTTAGAGCTGCCTGATTCGAACTAACAACTTGAAAATATAATTTATCTGTTATAAGACTGATAATCTTATGAAATGCAAACCAAAAAAAAAAAATCACTGCTACTGGAAAAACAAATAACAATTGAGCAGGCCCGAGAATCTGTATGATTACACATTCACTCCCATAGTGAGTACAGAAAAATGACATGCCCAATCACCATCACAGCTTCTCAGAAATTCTGGGAGTCCCTCAGTACATGTGACTGAGACTATAAGCAGTTTTCCCTCTGAAACCTGGGAAAGGCTTCCATGCTTGTTTCTTGCTTCCTAAATGTTCCAGAATATTATGTGACCATGTGATGTATGGAATTAAAATCATCTGTCAGCTGTGTTTTAAAACTGAGAACTCCAAGCACTTCTCACCTAAAATATTTCAATCATGTTCACATAAAAATACCATTTATAAATCAAAAAAAAAGCTAAACCACTTTGAATTTCACAGGCTCTTGGAATACATTAGGAATAGTATCCAATGTAAAAACCTTTTCAATTTAGAATACCATTAAAATAATAAACTTTTAATTAAGGAGCTAAAATTCAATAAGAGGCCTGTTTTATGATGATTTGAGGTTCCATAATCTCCCAGCTCTCTCCCATATTATTGTTTTAATCAGGTTATTTTACATTCTCAAAACAAAAGCAAAAGATGACCTTTTTGGTCTGATATTTCTAAGAAGCTCTCAGTGAACTGAGGTTGAATTCTGTCTTCTCCATCAAGGAGAAACCTGCATTCCCAAAGTGCGTTCCCATCAGGGCAAAATTTCCACATCTAAAACCTTCACAGAACTGTTGGGTATAAAGAGTCTTGATCTAATACTTGATCTATCATTACATTTTTAAAAACTAGACAGTATACCCACATGCCTGTGTATGGAATAGCTTTATATGCCTGTCTGTGTTCTTTAGCAAATGTGCTCTGTTTTTTGCTGGTATAAAATGTTGCCATATTTGTTAATTTTATTGTGACACATGCTTGACCATGTGTGATTGCATGCCTTAAAACTACATCTGCATTTTAGGGGGAAATAGGATGCCTTGGGTCTCATGCCAGATTTTAATGTAAAATTAATTCCTTAAAAAAAGGTTTTTAAAAACACAACATTTTTCTAATGTACATTAAGGATGTGGGAGAAGTTCACTGAAGCATATGCCTTGAGCTTTCAGGAGCAATCTGGAGTCAGGCATTTTAAATGAAAATTGATTTGTGATTTACATGGTCAGTGGAAAGAAAATTAACTTATGGAAGGTTGTAATGAAATATTAGACAAGTAAAAAAGTAGATGGTGATCTAGTGGAACTAAAAGTCCCATCTGGAAGAATTCTGTGACATTTTTACATTTATCTGTGTTCTGCATGAGTTGTAATGTTAGTGGTAATTTTATGGGACTGAACTGAAATGAAAAGGGTGTTATCTCAGATTGCCTACAATATAGGATTGTGTTCAGTGGAGAGTCCTGTATCCTTTTCTCCATTTTCCTATAATATGACTCATTGCACTTTTTTCAGCTACTGTTGTTGAATGCATTCAGCCTTTTACTTGAGGTTATTAAAGAAGAACATCAAATGCTCACAAATACAATCTAACCTCACATTTAAAAGCAACACTGCAGCTTCCCCTAGTTCTGCATTGTTTAGGTAATGTCCAAGAAAGAACCTTCAAAATGTACATGAAAGTGGCAAGTGCACTGAATGTAAAGCTTTTACCTTAACCTGTTCCCTTTTTTGTCTCAAAAATATGATTAACACCTCACCACAACTAGAATATATTAGCATAATGGAGATTTATATCTTCCTAGAATTGAGTCCTTCAAAATTTGTCCATTTTCTCCCTTTTTATTCCTATTTTATAAAAGTAATCACAATTGTTTGTGTGGTCAGAGAGGTATGTTTGATTTAAGAAAGATGAAGACTCTTCTCTTTGATCAGGAACGTCCATCATAGTTCAGTATTTATTAACTGATGTGAATTTTAAAAAGCATAAAGCATAATGGATTTAATTCCATGTTTTTCTTGTTCCCTTTTGCATTTATGCTGCTTGGCAGATGGTCATGATTTTTCGAAAGTATGCAGTGTCTGAATTACTGTACCTTAAACATTTGGTATCATTTAAATACTTTGACCCTGTGCTAAAGCGTAAGCCATGAAATTAAATGCCTTAGAATTTCAAAATCCATTTTCTGTGTCTTTTCTTTTCTCTCCTTTAATCTCTCCCTCTGTGATCCACAGCGGAATATAGGTAGGAATTCTAAAAAATTCTAAAGATTAAGGTCTTTGGCTAACTTGATCCTTCTTGTACTATATTTAAACAAACCACTAGATGTGAGAGATATTTTACAATCGTCAGTTTTGTATATCCTTTTATTTTAAATTATTTTCATCAACTATTAATATTTTTCATTTGTCAAGTTTCTCAACTGTACTTTTCTTATGATTTTCTCTAATAAGGAAACACCTCATTATTTTTAGGTTAAAATTGTATCATATTTATTTCAGCCAGAATGATAACTTTCTATCCCCATAACTACAGCAGGGTCTTCAAGCAGGGCTGCCCATTAGAATCACCTGGGAGCTTTGTAGAAAATATCAGCTCCTAGGCTCCATCTCAGAGTTCTGATTCAAAGGATCCAAGGTACCTCCTGACACTGGTACATTTTAAAAACTTCCTGTTTGAGTTAAATGTGCAGCTAGGAACATCCATAGGTTACTCCCTGTGGAGTGGCTCTGTGCTGGGTGTGGGCGAAGAGTTGGGGAGGACTGGAGGAGGTGGAACTGGATTCACTCCTGCTTTCTCAAGGGACACAACTCCACCTTCTGTGTGCATTTTTAGCATTCCAGAAACCATTATTTGGCCCATGATATTTGGATTTGAGCATGGAACCCAAATGTATGCAAACCGGAATATAAGAGAGTTCTGAGTTGCTTATTTAATTTGCATCTTCAACTGTATACTCAAAAAATGCTTTGAATCTGTTAGCTTATTGTTTGATGACTTAAATGGAAATTTCTGGTTTCCCTAACCCTAAAATTAAATTGTAAAAACCTTGAAACCGACTCCTGAGAGCTAGCTAGAAGGGTCTGTTCTTACAGGCAGATGGAAGCCCACTGCTTCCATTATTGAAGCTTGATTTTTCATTGTTTCATTCAGGTGGAAAGCAGAGAGCCCCCTACCACCATAGTCCCTAATGCTAGAAACCAGGACTGCCACTGTGGGTGCTGCTGTAGCATTTAAACCACTATTTGACAGCCATCCCTCCTGTCATTTCTGCTGCACATTCGCTTCATAGCATTTCTAGGGATAAGGTCACGGATCTGTCACCAGCAGTGTTTGTGGCACTCAGAAAATAAAACGGGGTGGTTAATGATAGCTAGGGCAGCCTGAGTAATCACAGGATGCCTCTGAGGTCAATATTCCATATTGGCTTTCCGTCCTGTCCATCCGAAACAATATACTACAGTAAATGTAATCAGTAAGTGGCTGCAAATGAATCTTTTAGGGACATCACCATTATAGAAATAAGAGATTCAAGAAGAGATGCTAAGTGGATCTTTGGGTTTGTAATTGCAGCCCTGGGAATCATTACCCTAATTAATAGCTGCTAAACCTGCACCCTTGCTCCCTGGGCATGTGGGTGATTTCAGAATTGCTGTCCTGGGAATATCTTCTGGGCTCTGCCAAAAGTGTCAGTGGGGTAAACAGACCCAGGGGACCAGGCTCAGACTCTCGGAAGCATCCTGGCCCCTGTCTTTTTCTAACCACAAGAACATCCCTTGCGATCAGATAGCTCCCTCCACAGACCGCAAAGTGCTGAGTGGTCGTGGTGGAGTGGGACAAAGAGATCCATGTCAGCCTTAAGTTCCTGTTTAGCCAAGAGAGCCTTAAATGTACACTACTTCCGCTGGATTGATAGCTCTGGTGGGAAGACAGTAGCCCTCTTGACATTTGCCTGGGACTCTAATAAAGAACCCAAGAGAGAGAATATAATGGTTTTTGTTTATGTCTCCTCCAGCTAGCTGTACTTCAGGTTCACTGTCTCTTCAAGATGAACTCTTGTCTGAACGATCAGGCTTAGGCAAAACTGAACAAGGCCAAGTTTGTTTCCCAGCCCTCAAGTTTCCTTTGCCCTCCTCAGTGATGCTCACTCTCTGCCCTCCTCACTTGCCATCAACTGTCTAAGCCACTAAGACCCTCTGCTTCCTTTTCTGGTCCAAACTTTGTCTCAGAAAAGGCCCTCATGAACTTGCACGTTCTGAGGCATAATTCCCAATAATGCTTCCAGAAACATTTATAGGAAAACAAAGGCATAAGTCAGGTCTCAATTAACTGGATTTGGGAATTATTGGGAAGGGAGGAAAAAAACCTTCCACATTATAGCTTCATCCTGGAGCCTGATTGATTTCACTGAGGAGATATTAGTTGTGGAGAAGCTGATTGTTAATAGAGTCATTGATTTACTCATTATATAAGTGGATATGTGTGTGATGTATGAAGAGCTATGGCAGATCAAAGTTTTCTTAGCAATGATCCAAATATATTCACGCAAAAGGTGTATCCACATCCACATTCTCCAAGTGTACATGTTAGGGAAACATGTGGGCATTTTCTAATAGCAATATATGTCTGTATATGCCTTGTGATCTTTGCCCTAAGCAACCCATGTGATGTTGGACATCATGAGAGAAGCGGTGATATTCAGTCAAACAATTTGAGGATCTTGATGCTGGTGTTCTGACTTAAATTGAGCTCACATTTACTGTGCTTGTGCTGAGCACTCAAAACTCACCCACACTCTGTGAACCTGGCATGACCCTCCTCACCGCGTACAGTAGTTAAAAGAGACACAGGTGTGATGCAGAGCTTTGCCCAAGATAGTATCAATACCACTAGGAAGCAGCAGAGTCTGAGTTTGAACTTGAGCTTTCTGGATGGGACTCCTTTATTCCTTCCACTGTAATGCTGAAGTGATTTGGAGAGTCTATGTTACCTGCCATTAGTTTTGAAGATTGTAAATGGTTCCCATAAGCTCGAGTCCAAGGTAGCATGGTTGGATTACGTAATTCTGGTATTATGGTAGAATGTGCTCAATAAAATGATGGATGAAATTAACTGGAGCCACCTCATGCCTTTTAATATATAATAGCATTTCTTCTTCCCATAGCAGTGGAAGAACTTGCAAATGAATATAGACAGGGAGAGAATCACCTGGGGTCCAACAGTAGTATCAGTACTGATTCACTTTAAAAATAAATAAATTTTCTGTCACTTTAAAAATAAATAGCATTGACATATATACCTACCATGTGTAAGATAGATAGCAAGTGGGAAGCTGCTGGATATAGCACAGGGAGCTCAACTCAGTGCTCTGTGGTGACCTAGAGGGGTGGGATGGAGATGAGGGGGTGGGAGGAAGACTCCAGAGGGAGGAGATATATGTATATTTACAGCTGATTCACATTGCTGGACAGAAGAAACCAACAACATTGTAAAACAATTATACTCCAATTTTTTTAATGTTTTTAAATAGAATTACCACATGAAAAAAATTTAAATATCAGATATTACAGTGGTTACTTATGTAAATCACTTTCCTTCTCGCTAAGCTAAAAAAGAACCACAAGTAAACTGAGGTTCAGGAAACACACATTTGAAAGATATGTTATAATGCTAATCAAATAGCCTTGTAGTATGTCATAGTAGGATAATTACAAAGCTTCCTGAACAGAAAAAAAAGAAAAATAATATAAATAAGCAACAGAAAAATGTCAATCAGTACCGCTTAATATACTTAATGTGACCTTTTTGTGTCCAATGAACACAATTGCTAAAAATTTTAAAGTTTACATTTTAAAAAAAAATTTAAAATCTAGTGTATAAACCTCACCCAAATTGGTGTATGTGCTAATGGGGTGAGAAGATGCCAGACCAAGGGACCTTTGGCAATATCTGGAAGCATTTTTAGCTGTGACAACTGAGGGTGGTGTTGCTATTAGCATCTAGAGGGTAGAGACCAGGGATGCTGCTAAACATCCTGTAAGGCCCAGCACAGCCTCCACAAAAAAAAATTGTTGGGGCCCAAACATCAGTTGTGCTAAGACTGAGAAACACTGAAGGATTAGTATTAGGGGGAAAAATGGCAAAGGGTAAAGAAACCTGGTTGAATTTATAATCTCAAAGGCAAGTGTGTTTTGGCTAGAGATTACAATAAGAAACGAGTCTCAGTATTGTGAGTTTGATTGAAAAAGTATTTCAGTGTCTTTCACAGTTTAACAGGATTAGCCTCCTAAGAAATTTCCATCTGAGATGGAGCTGAACTCCTGGAAAGTGAAGTGAATGAAAGTCGTTCAGTCATGTCCGACTCTGCGACCCCATGGACTATACAGACCATGGAGTTCTCCAGGCCAGAATACTGGAGTGGGTAGCCTTTCCCTTCTCCAGGGGATTTTCCCAACCCAGGGATGGAACCCAGGTCTCCCACATTGCGTGTGGATTCTTTACCAGCAGAGCCACAAGGGAAGTCCAAGAATACTTTTACCAATTGAGCCACAAGGGTTCCTGGAAAACAGAATGATAATAAGGAGCACCTTTTGTCCACCTACTGTTTGTTAGGCATTTACTTTATGCTTTATAAGCATACAATCATCAGAACACTATGATGTATGTTTAATTACACCTTTATAGGGGTTCCGTGGTGGCTCAGTGGTAAGGAAACTGCTTGCAATGCAGGAGACGCAGGTTCAATCTCTGGGTCAGGAAGATCCCCTGGTGACAACCCACTCCAGTATTCTTGCCTGGAAAATTTCATGGACAGAGGAGCCTGGCAGGCTACAGTCCACAGAGTCACGAAAGAGTCAGATATGACTTAGCAACTAAACAACAACAACAATGGCCAATAATTAATTAATAATATTTGTAGGACTCTGTTACTGTAAAGCTTCTTGCACTGCTATTTGTTCTCATTCTCTGGGATTATAGGGAGGGTCTGTCCCAAGGATAATCTTCCCCTCATCCCTCACTACCTGGAGGAAGAAGCATGTCCAAGGGGCTGGGCAATGAGTGGGTTCTGGAAAGCCAGGATGAGGACCCGGGTCCCAGCATCCTTGCCCAGGCTCTCCATCATGGTCCCACTGCTCATTCCAATGGCCAGGGTTAGGCAAACACCAGCCAACCATCCCCAGAAGAAAGAGAGTGAGTGAGTGTCACCACATACAATATGGTGACATTACTAAACCTCCTGGTGACTCATTTTTTCCTGCATAGCTGTCTTTAAAAAGACATAAAACCCGAGAACTTTAATTATATCAATCCATCTGCTTAGTTGTCCTCCACTTGTGTTTTCCAGGCTCCCAGTTGTGAAATCAGAGCATGTGGATACATCCTCTGAGATTTGTCATTAAATGGCATTCAGCACAGAGAAAGGCAGTGTTGAATCTTTAATGTTCATCTCCCCATAAATATGTGGGCTTCCTGTCTCACTTGTTTTAGTATAAATTTGATGGAGAATACATCCTTTAGTATATGCCGAGCGTACTGCGCCATGAGGTTCCCCCCTACCCTTGTAGAAAGTAATTCAAGGGTATTGTCATATCTCTGTTAGATAAAATGCATGTTTCCCGTTTAGTGACAAATTGGCCTGTTCAAATATTGAACAGGATGACACTCTAAGGATTTCTTGTGATTGAAATTAGATTACTGAGGAGTCTGAATAAAAATACTTGGTGGACCTCTGATTAGGGCATGGGTGCTATCAACATGGCCCTGTTGACCTGTATTCTAATGAATGCCTCCCACCAAAGAAAACACAGCATAAATGGTGCCCATGGTATTATGCAATATAGCCTGCATACTCTTGAGCCTTGTCTTTATGGATTTTGTGCAGAGGCTTATTCTGATCAGTTATTGGACTTACTGATATTTTCTGGTGAACACAAAATGCAGCCACATCACTGTGTGTTCATTTCTGGGAAGGAGGTTGACAGTAAGGGAATGAGATCACATTGTTATGCTTTTGGAAATACTTTTCTTCATATTTTTTGCTTGTCTATTGGCTGCCTTATGGGCAACCTCTCAGTAGATGCAAAAGCATCTTTTGTTCCAATGAAACCGCTCACTCCTTTTTCACATGAGCAAAACTACTAGCTAATCGAGACTTAAAAGAAATTCATTCTCTGCTAATGTCAATTTTCTTGCCAACACATTGAATTTTCCATGCATCATTAGTGCCATTGTTCCCATCTATTTCTATTACACATAACATTTTTTTTTACTTGTTCTTTTTATTTATTTTTTTTTATTATTATTTTTTTTTCCAGTGGGTTTTGTCATACATTGATATGAATCAGCCATACACATAACATTTTTCTAGAAGTAAAACTATCCAGATAGGGCATCAGCCAACAAAATAACTATTATTTTTTGCCAGACTGCTAACTGAATAAAAGCTATCTTGTGCATAACTCCCTGATCTTGGCTTTCTCACTGTGTTCAGAAGCCAATTCTTCCATGCTAATTCAACACAAAATCTGTCTTCCTACTTTTAATTCATGCATTCCTAATGCTTGTAGAACCCTACTCTGATGCCCTTTTGAGGCTACACTCTGTACCACCAAGATGGCAATTCTGATTCCACCTTGGAAATTCTATGATTGCCACTTTTACCTTAATTAATTGTAATTAACACCATCTTTTTTTTTTGTCCCTCACTTTATAAATACCTGTTGCTCTCCTGCCTGTTTCTCCTGGCAGCTTCTGACCCAGATTGGTAGCCACTCATTTTTATGAAAGAAGCAACCTAAGCAATAGAATATATGTATTTGGGCAGATCATCATAGAAAGGGCTCCCAAGTATCAAGTACTGTACTCAGAACTACCATCTAGTGCCCCATTTATGCACATAATCATCTCGTGAAGTTGTTAGCATCATCTCCACTGCACTTGTTTAAGGTCACACAGCTAGTGGTCATGATGCTCAGATAAAAAACTTTAGTCCCTCTATGCTTTAACCACTGCACCTCACTGGCTCTTCTTCATGTTCCCTGGGCCTTCTCCCCCAGGAGTCCAAGTTCCAACCTGTCTCCTCTCTGAGGTCCTTAGTGTTGACAAAACCCCAGTCAGATTTCATTTTATCCCTTTATTCCCTCTGCATCATCTCCACGGAGTGTTTTAACATGCAGGGATCCTTGCCTTAGAATAGCTGTCACCCGGGCCCATTGTAATTTATACCTATTGACACTTCACTGCAGGTAATTCACCCTTGCAAACTCGCTTTCCACTGTCACCAGAAGTAGCTAGCAAAATAAATCATATGCATGGTGCCTAGCCACAGAGGCCTTGTTGTTACCTAATGCAAACATACATGGGGAGATATAAGCCTGTACTTCCTGGACAATATAGATGTCCTGTTTCCCAGAAAGAGCATCATTTGATGACATTGACAAAAATGATAAGGGAGGATTAGCCCCTATGATATGATCATTATTGAACTAAAATATTTGACGAGTGCATCTACATATTCAGTCACTTCCCTCTAGTAGATTTTTTTTCTAATTCTGGTGTTTAGTAACAAAATGCAATTGCAATTTTCTCTGAAAAAAAAAAAAACTATGAACATAATATGTACTGAAAAACACAGGACACTGATCATTTCCTTTTGAGTACTCACAGATAAGAATCAGGAAATCACAAAATTTTCTTTAAATGGAAGAAAATTTAGAAATTATTTGTCCCCCAGCTTCTACTTTGCAACTAAAGAAACTGAGGTATACAAATATTAAAGGACTTGCTCAAGGTTAAATGTGATGAAGTCTCCTCAGGTATATAATGGAAGTCTCTCTCTCTCTCTCTCTCAAATTAATATCATGGCAGTTCTATACATTCCTGCACCCCTTATTTTTCTCTGCTTCAGTGGTGCCTATGATAAAAACCATTTAGACATTCAGTAATCATGGAAACTTATTCCTTCCTTTGGAAGGTGCTTGCATTTTTTTTTTCTTCTCATCCTTGTGGTTCGAAACAGTTAAAGCATCAGCTCCAACCAATATGCAGTTGAATTTGAAATTTACTGTATGATGCTTCTGCTTTTCATTTTTTACCATTTCACACCTTGTCCGCATCTTGAGCAAGCTTGTAAGTTTCCAGCGCATCCATTTCTTGTGATGATATATTGTCCTGGTGGAAAATTTCATTTACTGGCTGTGCCCTTTGCTGAACCTGTTGCTAGTCAGGGAACATGATAAGCGTATAAGTAGCATGCTACTTCATTTATCATATATCGTTTTAGACACTCAAATATCTCATAAACAATTCTGCATTCTGCACGGAGGGGAACTACCCGACTCACACACACACACACACACACACACACACAATGATCTTCAAATAAATTGCCCATTTATGATATATAAATGTATCCTCTTAATAAAAATTAATCATAGTTTACACTAAATCTGGAAGTATCTTTTATTTTTTTTATAACCCTACTAACCACACACTCAAACACTAATAGAAAGGATCTGGCTTTGGCAGTTTGGTGTGTAAGAGAATTGGGAGATATAAAAATGCCATCTGTTTTCAATAATTGAATTACATGGTGAAATAAATCAGGGTGTTGGGAATTTCAGCAGTGTTTCAACAGTTCTCTGGTGCCACCCTTCTCCTTGGGGGAAGCCCTTCAACATTTTCTTCTGTTACCTTAAGCGAAAACTGCCATCCGTCAGATCCAACACTTTGAGAAGTTTGAATGAGGCTGAAGAGAGAAGATGGGCACCCGTGAAATGAAAGCAAGAAAAACAAAGCTCCAAACATTTACCCTAGACAGTCTTTTTTTCTTTTGAGGGTTATTTTCCAAGGCTGCTTCAGGAGGTCAAACCTACTTAATTTCAGTAACTTTTCATGTATTGATTTCTGCGCTTCCCCTGCCTGTCATTACAGTCCTTTACTAGCACCCATGTTTTATGCGTAGCATAAAAAAATCTACATCCTGTCAGGATGGGGCCCTTGAAATTTTGAAAGTGAAACTTGATTTACATTAAACGCTGCTTAGACTAATTAGGCCCTTTCTCAAAGGAATTGTGAACATGAAATACAGCTAACAATTATGCAGTTGCTGTCTCCCTAGTCTTTACAGTCTAAGTACTTTAGCTGAATAGAACCCATGTGGACAAGCAAGGGTTATAGGCATGTAAAGATGTAAATATAAGTCAAGGCCTAGGTGTTCTTGTTTATATAGGACTGTTATCCTTCAGAAACAACAGTGGTGGGAAGGGATAAATCAGGAGTTTGGGATCAACATACACCCACTAGTATGTATAAAATAGGTAATTAACCAGGACCTGCTATAGAGTACAAGGATCTATACTCAGTATCATGTAATAATGTATAAGGGAAAAAAATCTGAATAAAAAGATGTATGTATATATGACTGAATCACTTTGTTGTATACCTGAAATTAACTTAACAATGTACATCAACTGCACTCCAATGAAATTAAAAGTGAGAGAGAGAAAGAAGAAACAAAAATGGTGGCCAAGGCATATTCCAGCAGCAAGCTCACTTACCTGCATGTCAACATGGCCCAGGTGGGCCTGCCTTACGGGAGATGCTCCTGCAAAAGGGGAGATGCCTTTCAAATTAAAACTCACTTGTTGTTTTATAAAGACCTTCCCTTTTTGGAACCTAGGATGAGGACACAGAATTTAAATGTCACATCCCTTCTGGCACCAAACGAACACGTCGACTAGATAATTGGTCACAAACCATTTGACTGTCTCCATTTCTTGTGTTGATAAGACTCTAGGCCTTGGTTCTTCCTGCTCCGTGGATCACAAAGTCTATGTGATGCCAGTGAAAGTGAGGATCTTCTCCACAGAAAAAGGCACATGCCCTGGGACATACAGAGGTCTGCTTATCAGTCATTGGATACACGTGCTCTGAGGCTCACCCATGGATCCCTGAATGTGGCAGAAAGACAGCTGGGTTCAAATCACTAGCTGTTAACTGGAGCACGTGATTCAGCCTCTCAGAACTCAGTTCGGGCATCTGTAAAATAAGCACAAAAATAGTACAAACAAGCCTGTGTGGGTTATCATAGAGATGAGAGAAAACAATCAGTGATTGAGGACAAACTCTGCCAGCCACATGTAGCTGCTGAGTCAGTGTTGGTTTTCTTTTCTTTCTTTGATGAAGTTACAGGAACCAGTCATCCACTGGAAAGCAATTCGGGGCCAAATCTGACCAGGCACACTGCTTTTCTAAATTAAGAGTTATTGGGACGTGATCCTACTCATTTGTTTACATTGTCTGTGATGGCTCTTGTACCACAATGGCAGAGTGAAGTCGCAGTCCTAGAGATTATGTGGCTCTCAAGACCAAGATACTTAACTATCAGGCTCTTTACCAAAAAAGTCTTCCAACCTCTGCTATAGAGCTGTCAATAAAAGTCAAGGTCAGTTGCAGCTGGTTCCCTTCATTTTGATTGGAGAACTCTGTTTATCCTTATTGTGAACTTTGCCCTTTGGAGGTAGACTGTGGGGTAGATGATGACAGTCGGTGGCAATAAGATCTGAGAGTGAAGACTCCAACACCAAACTGGAATCAACTGTAATTTCCATCAAGAGGAAAATGGATGAACCCAAACAAAACTGAAAAAAGATACATGCGTGACATTGTTCATAGCAGCACTAACCACAATAATCAAGACATAGAAACAACCTAAATGTCCATTAAGAGGTGAATGGATAAAGAAGATGTGATACATATATACAATGGAATACTACTCAGTCATAAAAAAAGAATGGAATAATACCATTTGCAGCAACAGGGATGGAACTGGAGATTATCATAAGTGAAGTAAGTCAGAAAGAGAAAGACAAATACCATACTATAGCATGTGTGCTTTCATGCTAAGCCACGTCTGTCGTGCCCGATTCTGTGTAACCCTATGGACTGTAATCTGCCAGGCTCCTCTGGCGATGGGATTCTGCAGGCAAGAATACTGGAGTGGGTTGCCATGCCCTCCTCCAGGAGATCTTTCTGACCCAAGGATCAAACCCGTGTCTCTTATGTCTCCTGCAATGGCAGGCAGGTTCTTTTTTTTTTTTTTTGATTAGTTGGAGGCTAATTACTTTACAATATTGTAGTGGTTTTTGCCATACATTGACATGAATCAGCCATGGATTTACATGTGTTCCCCATCCTGATCCCCCCTCCCACCTCCCTCCCCATCCCATCCCTTTGGGTCTTCCCAGTGCACCAGCCCTGAAGAATCTGTACCACCTGGGAAGCCCCCATATGATAGCATAATATGTGCAATCTAAAATATGACACAAATGAATTTATCTACAAAACAGAAACAGATTCACAGATATAGAGAACAGAATTATGGTTGCTAAGGGGAAGGGAGGGTAGGGAAGAGATGGATTTACAGTTTGGAGTTATCAGATGCAAACCATTATAGACAGAATGGATAAACAAGGTCCTACTGTATAGCACAATATCCTTTAATAAACCACAATGGAAAAGAATTTTTTAAAGTATGTATCTATATTTATAACTGAATCACCTTGCTACAACAGTAGAAATTAACACAACATTGTAAACCAACTACACTTCAACTTTTAGGAAAATGGATGAATACATCATGGTACATTTGTACAATGAAACAGGACACATCAGTGAGAAGAAACATGGATTCAACAAAGGAAGCTGGGTGTAGATGAGCACACATATATGGCTACATCTAACGAAGTTCTAGAATCTGCAAAACTGATTCATGGCACTAAATCAGAGTAGTGGAAAAGAGGGTGGTCACTGGGAAGGGGTACAAAGGAAGCCTTTTCAGCTGCTGGATATTCTGTGCCTTGATCACATCACTCAAGATTATAGTTACATATGTAAAAATTTATTAAGATGTATGTTTAAAAGCAGCACACTTTCTATACTTGGTATGTTATATCCGAAATGAAATGAAAGTAGAGAGAGAGAGGCAGAGGGAGAGAGAGAGAAGGAGACAGAGAAAGAGAATGCTCTGAACTGTTGTTTTCAATTCTGATTCCATCACCAACTACTTTTGGGATTTGGGGCCGCTGTCTTTGTGGTATATCAGTTTCCTCAATGACAAAATAGTTGCATAGGTCTAGATTTTCTTATTTACAATTCCAAAATCCAGAATCTCTGAAAAGAAAAAGTGTGTCCTTAATTTATTTAGCAGCAAAACTGAGCTTAACCAGTACTGGGATATATCATGTTTTTATCAATACCACTATAGATTTTGCTATAGAAACAGTAATGTGTTTGATTATGGAAAGCTCTCTAGATCATACTTTGAGGTATGGTGTATATTTTCCATATTAACTTTCTAAAATATAAAAAAATCTAAATTCTAACATATCTGCCCCCCAAATTTTCATGTTTTATAAAAGATTGTAGATTTATATCTGCCTCATGGAGCTGATTAAATAAAGTAACACCTAAAGAGCCCTTAAATCAATGCCTGTCTCATGCAAACACTCAACAAATATTATTATTATGTGATTATTATGTGATTATTATGTGGTTACTGTGATCTCTGTTCACATTCTAAGAAAGCCTGTGACTGTTGTTTCCCTTGGGGCCAGTTGACACCAATTGTGAAAAAACAATCATGAGCCTGATTTCTGAGGACCAGAGTCTATAAACTTTTCCTTGAGCAAACTTTATGGCAAAGAGGTGAAAAACTCATGGAGGGGAAAAGCCCTGAATTATCACCAAGGAAACTTCACAAATGAGACTCTTAAAAGAGGCTGTTTTCCACCACATCTTCAAGTGGCTACTTCTTCCACTAAGACAGAAATTGCTAAGTGTCCTTCAAGAGGGTATGAGGGTTTCTCTGAAGGACTAGGAGAGGGATTTTATCTAGTGCTGAATCTACCTGAGTTTAAAAACTACACCATTTATAGCATGCCAGTGGGGTTGTGCAGATTTGAAGCATTCCCCTGAAAGGACTCCACTGTCCCTGACCTCTCTGATTCTGCTGGGATTAAGGTGGCGGTGAGCTGGGAAATTCTCTTAAGTCAGAACAAGGGAAGGAGAAATTAACTGAAGAAGCAAATTGTGTAATGGATTCTTCAAAGGGATTTTCAGCACTTGGAACTCATCCAGAGAAAATGCTCCTACTTTTGTGGACCCTGAGTACCAAACTCCAGCCCTGGCTTCTGCCACTACTAGCTTGACTACCTTGGATGTGCCTCAGTTTCCTCATTTATACATTGAGGGGATGGATATTGTAGATTTAAAGTTAATTTCTAATATTCCTCCCAATTCTATGAATTGATTGTCAATTTTGGAAGGCTAGAAACCAGTTCTTGACAATCATTTCAAAATCTTATACAGGACATGACCTCAGGCTCTAGACATGACAAAATTCGTAAAAGAACTGGCTTTAAAAATGCCTTTTGGGAATCCCCTGGCATCCCAGTGGTTCGGACTGGAACTATGATCCCACAAGCCATGCAGCATGGCCAACTATAAATAATAAATAAATGGCTTTGCTTTTTTTTTTTATTTTTAAAAATGTTTATTTATTTATTTGGCTGTTTTGGGTCTTAGTTGCAGCATGCAGGATCTTAGTTCCTAGACCAAGAATGGAACCCCCGGCCCCCTGCATGATATGCATTTTTTTTTTAATTTATTTATTTTTTTAAATTTTTATTTATTTATTTATTTATTTTTGTCATACATTGATATGAATCAGCCATAGATTTACACGTATTCCCCATCCCGATCCCCCCTCCCACCTCCCTGCTTTTTTTACTGTTGCACCCTAGTATCTGAAATACTGCCTGGCACAAAGTAGGTACCCAAAATATATTGCTGAAATAAACGAGTGAATGATTGTTTTAGTGATAAGTCTGATATTAAGGCAACAATAGTTTCTTTGATAAATAAATACTAGTAAAGGTTATATTATTTTCATGATTCTTGTAAATCGTGGTAGGATATTTTCAGGCACACAGAAAACCAAAACTCAGAGTGACTTACAAGAAAAAAGTTTTATCTCATTTAATAAAAATTCAAGAGGTAAACAGGGTTTTTACTGGCATATTCGGGGCTCAAGAAAGTCATGAAAGACCCAGGATTCTTACATGTTAGGCTCTGCTGTCTTTGGCATGCTAGTTTTCTTGCAACTGCCTTGCCTCTGGTTGCAAAATAGCTGTTTCATTTCCAGGTGTCACCTTTTCCGGAATATCCCAGCAGACTTCATCTCATTTGTCATTGGCCAAAATCAGGTCAGATATCCACCCTTAATCTATCACTGGCAAGAGTGCCAGTATTTATGCTGTCTGAGATAATTTAGGGGACATGGTTGAACCCTGTACAAAATTAAGCTTCTCTGAGACAGAAGGAACTATGGGAATAGATTAATGTGGTCAACCAACAGTGATCACCCCAGTATTAAATATTTGTTTAGTAAATATCTGATCAACAATAAGAGTAAGTGAATGAATGGAGAAGTGAATGATGTGAAGATAAAAAGCCAAGTGTTTAAATTCCAAATGAGTAATCCAAAGCTTAAATGCTAGGAGACACGACTGTAAACTGGTGTGAGCAAGAAGGGGCCTCTGATATGAAGGCTCATGGCCTGAACTTGGATGGTTTGGTATGGCTCAGGGCGAAGTCATTTCATTTGTGGGGACAGAAACACATCGAGCATGTATTAATAGCCAAGGGGACATTGAATGAAGAGAGGAAGGGTCAATAGGGGACAGTAATTAAGGATCAATTTAGAAGGATAGATGTTATCACTCAGCTAATTGGCTCTAGATTTTATTCAGTTGATAATGGGAAGGATTTCTTTCTCAGACAGGTTTATTGAGCTGTACTTTACATAAGTAAAATTCACTCTTTTTAGTGTATAGTTCTGGGAGTTTTGACAGACACATGCAGCCAGTAATAACTACCTCCCCAATCAAGACAGAGAATAGTTAAAAAACTTTCCCTCCTGTCTCCTTGTAATTAACCTCTCCTTGACCTCCGGCCCCTGGAAACCACCACTCTGTTGTCTGTTCAGTAGTTCTGCCTTTTCCTGAAAGTCACATGTGGCGTTTTGAATCTGGTCTCTCATTTAGTATTCAGACATCAGAGATTCCTGCATGCTGTGTGTAGCAATAATTGTTTCCTTTTTCATTTGATTAGGGTTTAATTGTATGGATATACTACAGTTTTTTCATCAATTGAAAGATATTTGAATGGTTTCTAATTTGGGAGAGTTATAAATAAAGCCACTATAAATATTTGCCTATGGGTATTTCTGTGAATATAAATCTACATTTCTCTTTGGTAATATATTTAGGGGTGGAGTTGGTGAATTGTATGGTAAGTGTACATTCAACATTATAAGAAACTGCCAAATTGTTTTTTAAAGTTGTTCTACAACTTTACAATCCCACCATCAAGGTATGAATATTCTATTTACTCCACATCCTTGTGAGCACCTGAATTGATAGTTTTTTTCTTTCTTTTCTTTCTGTTTTTTTAATTTATTCTACTGACAGGTGTGTAGTGGTATCTTGTTGTGGCTTTAATTTTCATTTCTCTAATAACATCTGTAACAATAATGATATTGAACACCTTTTCATCCAGTTATTTTCCTTCCATATAACTTCTTCAGTTAAGTGTCTAATGAGAAAGGTTTTATTATTATTTATTTTTGGATCATGACATGGTGAAAGCAACACTTTAGAAAGGTGTATCTGAATTTGGAAGGAGGCTATTGGTAATATAGAAATGGGATGGGTTCTATTGACTAAGTAAAATCAGAGGTGATGAATGGGACAGTGTATCTCTAACTAGTGTATTAGTTAGTGGTATCTGTTAGTGGGCAGCCCTCACCAACAGACATTGAAAACAAACATTGAAAACACTTTACACTGCCATTTACAATGCCCAGACACATTCAGGCATACTCAGACACCTTACAGCTGTGAGCCCGTTCATCTTCCTACCACCATGGAATTCTGGTTCTCTCCCTTGCTTTACATCTGAGGAAACTGAGATACAAAGAGCAAAACTGCTCACCTAAGATCATCATACAGCCACTAAGTGACTGCAAGGATATTTGAACCCAGGTTGTCTGCCCCTGTACCCATCACATGATACTGCCCTCTGAGAAGCACTTCCATTAATGTTTGTTGAATTAACTGAATAAATAAACTAAGGGCTTCCCAGGTGGCGCTAGTGATAAAGAACCTGCCTGCCAGTGCAGGAGACTTAAGAGACAATGGTTTGATCCCTGGGTCAAGAAGATCCTCTGGAGGAGGGCATGGCAATCCAGTCCAGTATTCTGGAGAATCCAATGGACAGAGGAATCTGGCAGGCTACAGTCCATAGGGTTGCACAGATCAGACAGGACTGAAGTGACTTAACATGCATAATAAACTATAAATAGTCACCGGTCATACCTATTCAGAATAAAAACTGATTAACAAAGACAAGAGATGTAACTTGTCTCAATGATGTACAGCACATGTACTCTATTGTTTGGACAATGATAATAACAATATTCTTCTTTATTTATCCAACTCGATCAAGAGTCTGTGTGCAGTAAGTAGCTTCAGTTGTGTCTGACTCTTTGCGACCCCGTGGACCATAGCCCACCAGGCTCCTCTGTCCATGGGGTTTTCCAGGCAAGAGTATTGGCATGGGTTGCCATGCCCTCCTCCATGGGATCTTCCTGACCCAGGGATTGAACCCTTCTCTTATGTCTTCTGCATGGGCAGACAAGTTCTTTGCCACTAGTGCCTCCTGGATCAAGAGTGGTAGTCCCAAAACAGCAGACACTATAAGGTTCTTTATCCATTTTCTGTGATTCTGTCTCAAATCTGTCCTCCTGCTGTGGAAAGGAGAGACACCCCACTTTATCCCCCACCCCCATCCTACCTCACTTAGCCAGTGCATATTCAAGCCATATCTTCACTTGGCCGGATGCATGCCCTCTCCACATCATGCTCTAGTGGAAGACCAGCATCACTTTTGGGGAGTATTTATGCCCCTCAAGGGCATGGCAGCACCCACCTTTGAAACCACTTCTACAGAGCCTGAAGGATGAGGGAAACAAGCAAAAAAGCACAACAGAAAGCCTTTTTAATCCTTTCTCATTTCATGGCTCAGCTCTAGGACAGTTATTTCACTGAGTGCCCCAAGAAGAGATAAGAGGTGCTAATTGTACTATCAATAATTTAGTCTAGGGACCATGGCAAATTGTGCTACTAGATCAAAATAGATACATTTTTAGAGATTTTGTATTGCAAGAGTGCAAAAAGCCCAGATTTGTCAGGATAGAACATTAAGCCCCAGATATGAAGTCCCCAGGATCCATCTAGTTCCTCTCTCAGTCAATCAGGAAATTAAGAATTTGCTTTTTTTTTTTTAAACTGGGAACCTTTTTTGAAACAGATATTTGACCCTAGGCTCTAGTAAAGATTCATCTATGGACAATGATGAGATGGAAGGTTATAACGAAGTGTCGGGCCTATTTTTAATGCTAGAAAGTTTTCAGTGCATTGATAAAACATCAGTCTTCAAGATCTTAACATGAAAAAGGCAACAACATTTGATAAATTCCTACTAATTGACTTAGTCTTTCCACAGTAAAGTCTATTATGAGTTCAGAAGTAGGTTGTCTCGGTGAGGAAAGTTTGGGTTACTATATTTCCAGAAACAATAGGACTACAGATTGAAAAATTGCAATCCCCTAAAACATTAGATTTTTTAAAGAAACAATTTTGTTATGAGATATTATTGTAAGTCTCAACTATTATCATTAACTTTAGACTGTGCAGTGTCTTTATGAGGTATAGTCATATTTTAGATTGCTCCTAAAAAGACAGAAAACAACATTTTTATCACCCAGTACATGTTCATACTGCAGAAAATCCCACACTTCCATCTTTTGGTTAACTGTGGGAAATGGCAAGTACTAGGCCACTCACTGCTTATGTGGCCATGACAAATTTCCTTCTCTGAGACTAAATTTCCTCATCCATAAAGTGGGCATAAAAATATTTATTATTTTTAATCAAATTTTATTTTATTTTTACCTTCATTTTTTATTTTTAATTGGAGGATAATTATTTTACAGTGTTGTGTTGGTTTCTACCGTACAACACAAATCAGCCATAAAAATATATATGTATATTTATATATATATCCCCTCCTTCTGGAGCTTTCCTCCCACTCACCCCCCATCCACCCCTCTAGGTTGTCACAGAGCGCTGGGCTCAGCTCCCTGTGTTAACAGCAGCTTCCCACTAGCTATCTGTTTTATACATGGTAGTGTATATATATCAATGCTACTCTCTCAATTCATCCCACCCTTTCCTTCCCCCATGGCCACAAGTCCATTCTCTTTGTCTGTGTCTCTATTCCTACCCTAAAAATAGGTTCATCAGTACCATTTTTCTAGATCCCATATACAGCATATACAAATATTTAATATCTAGGGTCATCATGAGGATTAAGTACATTAATATCTGTGAAATACCTATAACAGAATAGTCAGTAAATCATTGATAGCTTCTTCTTTATAAAATTATATCATAATATCACAAAGAATTTCATATACTCTTTCATTCCTACACACGCACATACTTTTCAAACAAGCCATATCTTGTTAATATAGGAGAGATCCTAGTCTGAGAAAATCTACCATGTAAAGGTCCCAATCCAAGCCAAGTGTTTACAGTCATGGTTCCCATTTATACTTACCATTAACAGAACCACCATCTCCACCTCAGGGCCCGAAAGCTGTTCTTCCTCAGCATTGCTTTATAGCTGCCCCTAGCCCAGGAATGATTCTTCTGTTGAAAAAGATTTGATTTATAAAAATTTTGTCTTTTAATGAGCCAGAAGTCAGTAGCAGCCACAAATGCTCCAAATAACCTTTAATATTGCCAAAGAAATATTAAGAATCTCTGAACTTCACAGAAGCCCATGGGGGGGCGGGGGGGAGTGTGTCCTGAAGATGTACAAATTCTATAACCTTGTAGGTATTTCATAGAAATAACATGGGGCTTTGATAATGAATCACCAAAGTTAAGAATTTTGTTGAGTGAATTACTATTGAGCAAAGATAAGTCTGCTTTGGTTCTATAAATCATGGAAATAAATATCTTTAAAGGTTAAACTTGCTTGGAGAAAATATCTGGCCCTATTTTAGGATCTTGAGTTGAAGATAATGTCAAAATTAATTTATTAAAAGCTAGCAGACAGCTTCATAAAACTTGACTCACTTAAAATTTGACTCACATTTTCTTGAGAACTGCTCAGCTCTCCTTTTGCCCTGAATTCTGTTGTAAATTATGTATGATTATTTGTGGTGTTGTTGTTTAGTCACTAAGTTGTGTCTGACTCTTCTGCAACTACATGGACTGTAGATCACCAGGCTCCATGTGGGGTTTCCCAGGAAAGAATACTGGAGTAGGCTACCATTTGCTTTCCCAGGGCATCTTCCTAACCCAGGGATTGAACCCGTGTCTCCTGCATTGGCAGGCAGATTCTTTACCACTGAACCACCAGGGAAGCCCATCCCATCCACTTCTATACCAAATCAATAGGCCTGTCCTTTCTATTTATCATTTAGACCCATTAGAATAATATCAGTCAAGGCATTAGGTCAAAATATTGTCTCAATAGCAATACCCACTCCTTTGAAAGAAAATTGTTCCCTAAAATTTGCTTTCTGATTAATTTTTCACCTTCCCCTTAAACCTATTAGCAAAATATGGTTGTCCCGATTTAGCCTTCCATGTTTGGCAGTCTTTTAATTCTACATGTTGGATTAGGATTGAATACACATGCTAGTCTCTTTCCATCTTAGTTTTTGCAGGAAATTATGTTACCATCCCCAGTAAAAACCGTTTTTGTCCCCAGTATAGCATAAGGGATTGCATATAGTTCCACCTAGATTTTCAGTGAAGGACACTGATGGGAAAAGAAATTATCCTTTAAAAGCAACCAGATTAAAAAAAAAAAAAAGAAAAATAAATAAATAAAAGCAACCAGATGACCCAATAATCCCTCTGCTGAGCATATACTCAGAGAAAACCATAATTCAAAAAGCCACATGCACCCCAATATTCTCCTTTTCAGCACTATTTACAGTAGCCAGGACATGGAAGCAACCTAAATGTCCATCAACAGAGGAATGGATAAAAAAGATGTGATATATATATGCAATGAAATATTACTCTGCCATAGAAAGGAACAAAATTGAGTCATTTATATAGACATGGATGAACCTAGAGACTGTCATTCAGAATGAAGTAAGGCAGAAAGACAAAAAAGATTGTATATTAATGCATATATGTGGAATAGAAAATGGTATAGATTATCTTATTTGCAAAAGAGAAATAGACACAGATACAGAGAACAAACATAAGGACACCAGAGGGGGAAAGGGAAGGGTGAGATGAACTGGGAGATTTAAATTGACATATGTACACTATTGATACTATGTATAAAATAATAAGAGCTTACTGCATATAGCTCAGGGAACTTTACTCAATGCTCTGTGGTGATCTGGGTGGGAAGAAAAAGAGAGGATATATGTGTATGTGTATACTATCGCTGATTCACTTTGCTATACAGTAAAAACTAACACAACATTGTAAAGCAACTATGTTCCAATACAGTTAATTAAAAACAAATAGAAAGCAGAAGGTCAAACAATTTGACCAAGTGTATCTTGGTTCTGATGGCCTTTATTGCTGCCTTAACCACTTCCAGCCCTTTTCCTACAAATATGTGAAGGGCACAAAGATGGCATTTGAAGATAAGCAATAGGATTATAAAGGAAGAACTTAAATATTATCTTTAAGTCACCTTCTTCCCTTTTCCTTCACTGATAATTCCAGGAGCCTGCCTATCCCTAAGTCTTGGGAGAACTGCTAAGAGAAAGAAAGAAGAAGACTTTAAGGTGATAAAAACTGAACCCAAGGTTTTTTTTACCACCTGCTACCACCCTTTAAAACTGTCTAATTGGATTAATGTTGGTCAACATTCAGGAACACTGTCCATGAAATCATGTTTTAGTTTGATCAGCAAGTATAATATATACTAAGTCCTCCTTACATTCTAGACATTGAGGTAGGCATGAAGACTATAATAGGTGACCCAAAAAGCTTGATTTCCCAAGGGACATTCTACTGGGAGGGCAGTCATTTAGCCATGTAAGACCATAGACAGCTTAGTACTCATCGATAGTGTGAAGAAGGAAAACACTGTCCAGATAGAGAAAATAAGGGAGATGTAATTATACTGAAACAGCTCAGGTTGACCCCCACCTGAAGGAAAACACTGTCCAGATAGAGAAAATAAGGGAGATGTAATTATACTGAAACAGCTCAGGTTGACCCCCACCTGAAAGTGTCATTTAAAGAACATTCATGGAAGGCAGTGTGATGGAGTGACTAAGCCAGGCTGCCTGTATTGGGTCTCAATTCCAGCTCTAGTTATTGCCTTGGAAAATTTACTTAACCAGTCTGAACTGTGGTTATGTCATGTAAAATTGGGATGACAAAATAACCTGTATCATGAAAATGATGGGATGGTTCTCTGAGAATGAACGAATTCCTATAAACGGTTTGGGGTGTCCTTAGTCTCTCAGTCATGTCTGAGTCTTTGCGACCCCATGAACCCTAGCCAACCAAGCTCCTCTGTCTGTGGGGACTCTGGAGCTCCAGGGGATCTTCCCAACCCAGGGATCAAACCCAGGTCTCCCGCATTTTAGGCGCATTCTTTACTATCTGAGCCACCAGGGAAGCCCAAGAATACTGGAGTGGGTAGCCTAACCCTCCAAGAGATCTTCCCAACCCAGGAATCGAACTGGGGTCTCCTGCATTGCAGGCAGATTCTTTACCAGCTGAGCTACCAGGGAAGTCCATAAATGGTTTAATAAGTAGCAGTTCTCATCACCATTGCCATCATCATCATCAATGGTGTGGTTGCTGCCAGCAGTGATGATAGTAGTAAACTGAGACCCACGAAACCAAGACAGTCTTGCACCAGCTTCTCCTTAACAGTTTGTTCTGTGGATATTTCTAGCCAAAAAGAGAGATTTAAAAAGTCATCTTTCTATGCAGTTTTGAGATACATTCTAGCTCACCTCAAATCCAGGATGGCTTTTTTCAGCCAGTCATCACTCTAACTGGGGAACAAGCCAAAGAACCAACATTACTTCACTTGTCTCCTAGCAGCCCACGCTCTGTGTTGGGTATTTTCTCTTAGAGTTGCTACGATTTATTCACAACCACTGTTGGTCTAGAATTATTATTTCTTCTGTGCAGATGAGGAAATGAAGGCTCAAATAGACTCAAGAAGGTTGTTTAGTGTTATACGGCTAATAAGTAGCAGAGCAGGACTGAGATCAAAGCTATCCAAACTCAGGTCCAACGCCCTTTCTACTCTAAGATAGTCACTGAGATATCAGTCTAATAATTGATGTACCAGGTGCTTATCAACACCTATTTAATGACCAATCTCATTCCCATAAGAATCCAAGATGGAATTTCAGAAATCATCCACTTCTCCTAAGCTAGCTTGTGCTTCAGCCAAATCCAAGAGGTTACAGACCTGCAAGTTCATGGTCATTTTTGATACAGCAATCCAAAGCATCTAGTAGGAGTTAATTCTGTGAGATTCAGAAAGTCCTCTGCTGTTTTCTAAGCACTCTAGAATATTTTTATTTTCCACTGCTATTTCTGGAATAGAAGTTGGGTCTTTCCTAGCAGTCTGGGATGAATCCTTTCCCAAGAGATTATAAGGTACATTATAAGGTACATATACCCGTTATTAAAGGTGAATTTCGTGTGTTGATTCTAATAGACCTCACAGTCCATGTTCTCTTTTCAGAGACAAGAAGCTCTGTCTTGTCTACCACTCTGGGAAAAGTGGGTGTATTGACTTATTAAGAGGTATTTTTGACACTTCAAGTGCCAGAAAGATGCTTAACAGGATACAGGATTAAAATAGTATTCCTGGCCAATGAGCCCACTTTCAAACTAAGCGTCAACAAAGGGAAAAAGTATCTTCCCAATTAAAAACAAAACTTAGGGAAGAATCCTTACCAGGGAGCTAACAGAAAGGTATTTCAAAATGATGAAGCATGTTCAGGAAGGCATGCATGCATGCTAAGTCGCTTCAGTTGTGTCTGACTCTTTGAGATGCTATGGACTGTAGCCCTCCAGGCTTCTCTGTCCATGGGATTTTCCAGGCAAGGATACTGGAGTGGTTTGCCATTTCCTCCTCCAGGGGATCTTCCCAACCCAGGCATCAAACCTGCGTCTCTTATGCCTCCTGCCTTATTAGCAGGCAGGTTCCTTACTGCTAGCGCCACCTCGGAAGGCACAGAAAATGAAAGAACATCCTCAGAACTCCAGCATGAGGATGCTTCTAGGATTGCCAGATGTCTCTACCTCTCTGCTGTGTCATGCTGGCCCCATGATCATGGAAATCCTTTCTGCATTGAGTTTTAAGCTGCAAAGGTCCTTCTCAATGTATGCATGGATAAAATTCTTTGGGGGTCGTTTTTGTGAAATACATCCAGAGTTCATGCCATATCTACATTTTAAATCCTTATCATCAGAATAACCATGGTGCTCCTGGCAGTGTTCAGTACTCTGTTGTTTTGGTTTTTGTATGCAGACATAAAGCCACCTTTACACCATTAATTTAGAGGCTTAACTCACTTGCCTTGGCTGCCGCAGTGTGGTCTGTGTCACATGGTGAAAGGGACAGGCTAGCTTTGTCAGTTACCACACAGGAGCTCTTCTATCCCCACTGGGGGTTCTGCCCCCTCCCCGGAGGCTTTACAGAGTTGGAAACAATAGCATTTCCCACCCTCCCTCAGGACAAGACCACATAAGCACAGTTTTTCATGGCTCACCAACAAGGCGTGCTCTCCTGCCACGGTTTAACCTCCAGATTCTTGTTAGGATGACTATTTTGGTCCATGACTTCGCTTTTCTACCTGGTCCCCTATGCCAGTGTCTGCATTCCACCCACCCACCCTTCTAACGTTGGACCCCCATGGAGCTGTAAAATCTTTGTTGTAACAGGGTTGAAAGTAAGAGAAAAATCTTCTCCATGTTGTTGCTGACTGCTAATTGCTGTCACAACATGTCTTTGCTTTCCTTTCTGACTGAATTAATTTCAAGGATTGTTTTTTCTTCATCATTAAGTTCCAACTTGTAAGCCTTCCTGAGCTTCCACTTAATAGATGCCAGTAGAGTGTTAAACCAGGGTTCGGCCCCGGTCTCCCTCTCCACCCTTCGCATCACCCCCGGGGGTGTTTGGTCTGCCCCTGAAACCACACATGCTGGGCTCTGTCTTTTTCAGAACATCTGGCACCCACTCCATTTCTGAGCTTTCTAAAATCACGTCTGGGGAAACTGAGAAGCTCCTTTTGAAGGATTACATTACGGCTTTGATTTTTATTTATAAAACGTAAAGGACTAATATATATCAGTTAGGACATTTTGCTTCCAAAGTGCATTGTAGCAAAATAATTGGAAGGCAGTTGCGGTGTGAAATATATGACAGCTTTACAGGACATAAAAAGCAGCTTTTTCTTTGTAATAGTGTAATTGCCTTAAACCCCACAATCATAATTGTTATCAAAAAATAATCCCAAGGAAAGGCTAATATAAGGTGAGCAGACTATTATAAGAGCTCTAATACACTCGATTCCTTGAACAGCAAAAGCGGCTCTCAATCTCCCCGTGCTTTTAGTGTCAGTCAGAGAGCACTCAGTCATTCCTGTGCATCAAGCCCGCAGTATTGATTTTTCCACTGACTGAAACAGCCATATAAGCATAAATTTTGCATGAGCCTTTCACTTTGTAGACTCTCCTTTGGTCAGATGACACATGATGTGAACATGAAGCCTGTGTAATAACAATGCATGGTCAACCTGCGGGCATTAAAGCGTGGGCTCTTGCAGTTCTGAAGGACAAAAGCTGGGCTAGGAAGTGTGCCGCGTCGGCGCGCAGGGCCAGAGAAAACAAATATCATCTCCATCTTGGCAGCCTGAGTGCAATTGTATTTTCTACTTCCCTCCTGTATTTTTCACATCTTCTTTTCTAAAAACCCCTGCCACTCATACACACACACACACACACTCACTCACAAGCATGTGACCCATCTTGACTCACTCCAGTAAGACTGGACTTTATGAAGGGAGTCACTGGGATGCTGACTAACCTCGCTTCCTGCACCTCCCTCTGGTTTTCTCCATGTTGTTGGGTTGTATTCCATCCTTAATGGCATTTCTTTTGTGTCGGCCCTGGAGAATAAACAGTGTGTAACAACATTTGATAACATCTGGGATCAGCCTGAAAAAAAAAAAAAAACTTATCTAAAGATGTGGTTCGTTGATACCCAGGAACAAGAAACACCAGCTCTACCTAATAGTCATGTTCTATTTACCCTGCCTTGGCCCTGTTGGAGATCTCTTTATTTGTTAATAGTTCTTTATCTTACATCTTTACAATTTAAAATGTTCAGTGTGGAGCACAATCATTCTGTTAGGAGATTTATTTATTTATTTTTTTTTTTTATGTAGCTTTTTTTTTTTCCCATTAGGAGATTTTTTTAGTGGAAACAAGGGGCAAATATAATTCTACCCTCATCTGTCTTATCCTAAGTGGCATATTTGCTCACATAACTCAGATCCAGCTACCCTGCCCTGTCACACACCCTTGGGCTATTTGATGTAATTAATTTATATTCCAATATGAAGAATTCTCATCACTAAGTTGAATTAGCCTGGATGGAAAATTATCTACTAAAATTAAAAATTCCCATTAGCCAGACAGAGTCAACCTGAAGGAAGTACCATTTTCTTTTAAACAAAAATCATGGTGCAGACAACAACTTTCACTAATAATTGCAGATGCATTCAGTTTTTCTCTTTGGGTAACCATTAAGAATAACAGTGACAGCATTCACTGTGAAGCTTGGTAACCTGGAGGAAGAGTGGTGCTGAACCTGGTAGAAACCACTCCAAACTTCAGTGTCTTAGGAGGGATATAAACCTCACACATTGGCAGCATTAGCTTAGGGTGAGTGTAAACAGGATCTGATTTATTTTTAAAGAGAAGAGGTTTGCATTCACCTGGAATTTTTCCATGGCTCATAAGGAGATATGGACTCTACCATTTTTAATTCTTTTAATATTTCCCCTTTCCGGAGGCGGCTGACTGCTTTTTTTTCTGTGATCGGCTTCATCAACGCTGCTCGTTGTTTGAAAAGAGTTTTGAAAATTATTCTTTTTATTTCCAGTTGATGGCATCATAGGAGATATTTCTACTTAAAACCAAAGTTATTATAGCAAGCAGTGTTCTCTGAAATGACTTCTGGCCAAGGCGAATGAGCAAAATGACACTTGTGAGTCTAAGCTTGTTCTCCAGGCTGGAGTGTGAGGGGAAGGCCTGCTTTGTTTGTTCTTACAGGAAACAGAAATTTCGTGGAGAAAATAGAGCAAACTCGCCTGGTAATGCTTTATTGAATGGCCTCTTCCCCTTCAAATTGGCTCAAATACCGACAGGTTAAAGTGAGGATGTATGTATACATACAGGTGATTCATTTCATTGTATAATAGAAACCAACACATTGTAAAGCAATTATACATCAATAATTTTTTTAAAAAGGGATGTTTTCATGTTAAATTAAAAGTCATAAAAATGAGAAGATGGCTCCTCATCTCAACTGAGCACCAACTGCTGAAGCTCCTCCCTTAATTTAGGAAATGCGTTCTCAGCTCTGGGATCCTGGGAGATGTTACACAGAGACACAGGGCTTGGGAGATGAACCAGGATGGTGCACCCAGAAACTAGAATCTGCTTACCCGACCATTAGCAGAGGATGAGAGCTCCTTCTCCTTGTTCTTTTCTTTATCTGTCTTTAAATGCCCCCATTGTTGTTCCCTCATATTTTGATTATACACAAGTGAAAAAAATAGATTCAGAGACATGGAAGAGCTGATAGAGAGTTTACAGTGGTCATTTCCATGCCCATTACCTCAAACCCACCCCCTGTCTAAAAATGATTCCTGTCCATTCAGTGGTCTGTCTGAAATGTAGTGGCCAGCTCTACATCCTTCCAGACCTGTGCTGTCCTTAAACTTCCTCTTGTTCTCCCTAAGTCTCTGTGGAGAGACCATCTCATGATGGGAAAAAGGCCAGAAGACTTGATGGCCAGAGTCTTCCCCTGAACTCTGGGGGAATTTTTCATCATGTGGCAAATACCCTATCTTTCTTCCCTTTGCCTGGTCCTCAGTCCGAATGTGAACCTGGTTCCACTGAGAGGCCCCTGGGGAGCTTAGGATTATCCATAGATCAGTTGTGAAGTTTAGATCCATAGGTCTCATAGACTGTCCACAGTTATCAGAAATAGACAGACCCATACAGAGATACACACACACTTCTGAGCATCCCTAGCACTTTCCTAGGTCCAGTGGATATTTAGGAATGAACATTATGTGATGCTGACAAAACGGCCTCTTCTGATCCCAGATCTGGCCCGATGTAATGGTGATGTGTGTGTGTGTGTGTTAAGAAAAAGGGATAAAGAGAAAGAAGGGGTGAGGGAGGACAGGAGGAGGACACTCTTGTTTACTAAGTGCCAGATGGGGAGCTAGGTATTTAAAATGGTTGCATGATTTAATCTTTATAGTCATCTTTCTGAGTCAGTAGCATTCTCTTTATTTAAAAATTAGGTTTTATGAAAAACAGATTTGGAGGAAGGAAGGAATTGACTTGGCAAGATCTCTCAGCTGTTAAATGACCAGTGACATACTCAGGGTTTGCATTTTGGTTTCTTTAACTTCAAAACTCATGCTCTTTTCACTGTATCATAGAGAAGCCCCCTTTACACTAGCAGATGCCTCATGATACAAACATTGGTATTAACTTAGCAGAGAACATAAGGAGGAAGAGCTTGTCTGTGCAGGCTGAGCTGGGGGCACAGCTGGCTAAGTTGCCCCTGGTTGGAGTGTAAGTATTTCAGATTGTGGGGAAAAAAAATCTACTGACTAACAGCTTGAAGTAGAGGCAATATTACCAGTATGAAATAAAAGCATTAACCCAAAACATGTTTCAGTGTTCACGCAGCTTTCTCTGCCATGAAAGTGGTTCTTCCATTAGGTTATTCCTGTGTACAGAGGTGGGACACTTGTGTTTGGAGAAACAGACACATGTGCTCGGAGTCTTTGTGATGGCTGTTCCCTTCCCTTGGAATGCCTTTCCCTCCAGTGTCCACATGGCCCACTTACTGCCTCCAGGTCTCTGCTCTTGGCATCTTATTAGCCAGATCTTCTTGAACCACCCTACAGAAAATAGCGCCCTCCAACTCCTACACCACTGGCACACCGTAAACTCACTTGCTCCTTTATTTTAGCTACAGTTCTTAATACCAAGTGACAAACCATGTATTCCTCTGGGTATTTGTCCATTTCCTGCCTCCCTTTTGGAATGTAAGTCCCAGCAGGGTAATACATGTGTGTACTCTCTGCTGGTCTCCAAGACCCTGAGGCACTCCCGCCATGGGCACATCAACAACCCTGCTCTGAAGGGAGCATAAATGACTCTCTCCATCTCCTTGTCCAACAGAGGAGAGACCTCACCTAAAAACAGAGATGTCCCTTTGATCCCAGGGTGCTGCTCAGGACTAAGTCCCCAGTGTTTGAGCAAAACAGGAAGACTCCATGCAGGGCCCCTTGTGCCCGCTTGATTTGGAGACTTCCCTAAAAGATGCAGGATTCTAAATGTGCCTGTCCCCTTCTTCACCTCAGATAGAGGGGACCTGTGCGCCGACAGAGGCAGGAAGCAGGGTAGGTGCAAAGTTTGCTGACCAAAGCGCCGGGGAGCACCTGGTTAACAGAGCTTGGATTCTATAAAGGTACGCAGTGGCTTATGATAGACAAGCTTTATAGAATAACAGCAATAATAGCCTTTATTTAATTTTGGTATTTCTATAGTTTTGTACATTGCCTTTGGGCACAGTGCAACTTTAATAAACACACACCTTCTAATGAGGGAATGAAATTACAGAATCTCTACCAACCACAGAACAACAACCCATCACTATTGCCCGCTGCCTAAATGAGAAGCGGGTAATTTAGGTCACAGTATTGAGAAGTTGGGGACCCCAGTGTCATGCAAAGTGGAGGAGGAGGTAGAGGAAGGCATGGGGAAGGGAGCACAGAGACGCCTAAAGCAACCACTGAAAACGGGGCACTGCCAAGTAACCTCTATTTCCTATCTCTTGTAAGTTTACAATGAAGTTATTTAACTATTTGGTACCTATTATGATTTGCATGGAGATAACCAAACTGTTACTTTTTTCCCTTAGAATTTACTGATTATCAGAATTCTTCCTCTTTGTGGATGCATTCATTTCCATTGATTTTTCTAAAATTTATCTTGCCTAGAAGGTTACATACCTGACCAGGGACTACATTGGTCTGCCATCGCGTTTGTTGTTACCCACACCTTAGATAGAAGGAAACCGAGGGCCTGAATGGTAAAGTAACTTTCCCAAACACATTTTGGTAAAAGCATCAATGACGGGATTTGTTTTTAAGTTTCTTCTGAATTTGGTTAATATTAGAATTTTTGTAAGTAACTGATAACACAACATAGTTCAAGCTTTGAAATAAAACTATTTAGCATAAAAGAAAAAAAAAGCCAGGGCATACTTTAGGGTCGTCAGAAAGTTAGTGAAAGGAGGTGTTCATCAGCCTATGCCTTCTTCGATCATGGCATATGCCATGGTGTCATAGCTTTCTCACTGTGTTGTCCCCTTCCCAGAGTCTCCAGGGCAGGCACTGGCTACTTTGTCTCTGAATTTGTGACCCCTGCCCACATATTTGCAGAAAAGATGGAAGACTAAATAATTTGAAAGCCAATGACAATGAGATTTGCTTCATACTTTTTGCTAAAATATTCCAACAGCCTAATACCCATCAAACGATGATCTTCTCTGCACCCTTCCTTCAAAAAAGAGGGCAGCTCTTGCATGACCACTTGTCAGATGGGAGAATCACGGCTTATAAAATGAGTTTCCGTGCTAGTTTGGCTGCTTCAGTGTGAGAAGCAGAGGCACACCGAGTTGCTTCAAGTCAGAGGGAGCCTATTATGAATATAATATTAAGTATTATATTAGTATAAGTATAACAAGTATTCATGAGGATCTCTTGAAAATCTGCCAAACAATTGGATCTCAGGGAACCAACTTTAAGAAGCCATTGGGATCCCATGTCATGCTCCCAGGGGCTTTTTTTCATAGCATCTTGGCTTCTCTCCATGGATCTGACTCTTCCCCTCCCTCTACAAACTGGAGGACTCTAATTATTCACAGTTCTCTATATTTTTGGCTTCTCACGGTCATCTTGACCATCTTCTTTTTATTTTTTAATCTAACATTTTAGGAGCTTCCCAGGTGACACTAGTGATAAAGAACCCATCTGCCAATTCAGGAGACACAAGAGACAAGGGTTCGATCCCTGCATCAGGAAGATCACCTGGAGGAGGAAATGCCAACCCCCCTAAGTGTATTCTTGCCTGGAGAATCCCATGGACAGAAGAGCCTGGCAGGCTACAGTCCATAGGGTCGCAAAGAGCCAGACATGACTGAAGCGACTGAGCACGCACGCTAACATTTTATGGGGGTTGGTTTTTTAATTTTTATTTTATATTGGAGTATATTGATTTACAATGTTTTATTAGTTCCAGGTGAACAGCAAAGTGATTCAGTTATACATATGCTTATATCTATTCTTTTGCAGATTCTTTTTATAAATGCAACTTCAGTGCTCATGACTACAGCTCTCTCAGTCCCTAATTTCACATTTCAAAGAGAAGTATAATTGGCTCTGGTCATTTATTCGGGTCACAACACACGCATCTTCTAAGATAGATAGAATTAATTGTGGGCTAGGATACTGTGGCGGCTTCCTCCAGAAAGTGGGCCCAGCTCAAGGTCTCAGAAGGGGCATAAAGTTTAGACAGAGAACGTTGCAAAATTTTGTAATTCTGCTCAACCCATTCAGGTCATTCAGCAGCCCAGGAATAGCTACATAGATTAATCTTCAGAAGATATAAATAATATGGAAACTTTGTAAAATATGTAGACAGTTTTGAGAGTCTGACTGTATCAGTTGATTAATAGTTGAGTATATAAATATAAAAGATAGCTTGAAATACTCCTAAAAATGAAACTTCAGTTTTCAAAAAATCATGAAAAGTTTTGAAAATCAACTTGGATTCTTTATTTTTTTAATTAATTTATGTATTTATTTTACTTTACAACATTGTATTGGTTTTGCCATACATTGACATGAATCTGCCACGGGTGTACATGTGTTCCCCATCTGAAGTACAAGTGGCATTCTCACTTAATGATAAATGCTCACTATTGTTAAAATTATTTTCACTGAGAATAAGATTATGGGAATCAATAAGTCACAGCTGCTAGATTAGAAGAAAATCTTTAAAAGGTTTAAATAAAAAACTAAATTATAACAGTATACCTTCACAGAGTAGGTAAGAATACACTTCACTAAATTATGAGGTGTGTCTAACAGAAAGAAAACATGCTATTCCCATGCTATAATTCAGGACAAAGAACCATGCCTTTTTTCCATCTTTGTGTGTCTGGAGTCAAGCTCAGAACCTGACACCTATTTGTGCCAATAATGTTTGGGGAATTAAAAATAAATGAAAATGGCCTTCATATTTTGGGAAATGGAGCAGAATGTAAACTACTTTGGGAAGTAAAAAGATTCTAGTTCCAAATACTTAAAAATTAAACCAGCTAAATGCCTGGCTGAAGTGAAGCAATCACCAGATAAATCATAGTTAGCCTGTAACCTAACTTCAGAAGTAACAGTCACGGTTTGGGGCAGGGAAAGACATTTCAGGCAGGCTGTCCATCCATAGCTGAGGGCACTCTGGGATACTCTAGATGATTTCATTTGAGGAAGTTGATGTGTGTCCCCTTCTTCCCCCTTAAAAACAGCTTCCCTACTCAACCCTCCCAGTTTGGGGACCATGAGATCCTTCAGGGGAACAGCTGTATCTCTCTGCTTTTCCAACTTCTAAACAGTGCCTAGTACTTGTTTGCTGAATGAATAGATTTTTCCATACATGGACAAAATTAAAAATCACCTAGGAAGATGGAAATCGGGTCCCAGTGTATTGATGTACTTGTGAGAGTTGCAATTATAGGAATGGTTGCTAACCTTCCCAGGGTCATTCCACATAAAGATCATCTGACGTGCTCTGCTTTTCTGTTCCCAGTGATTTTCTTTTTCATTGCTTTCATCATCCTGAGTATATGATTTGCATTTATATACTCCTATTTTGGAGAAGGCAATGGCAACCCACTCCAGTATTCTTGCCTGGAGAATCCCGTGGACAGAGGAGCTTGGTGGGCTGCTGTCCATGGGGTCGCATAGAGTCAGACACGACTGAAGTGACTTAGCATGCATGAATGCATTGGAGAAGGAAATGGCAGCCCACTCCAGTATTCTTGCTTGGAGAATCCCAGGGATGAGGAACCTGGTGGGCTGCCATCTATGGGGTCACACAGAGTTGGACACAACTGAAGCAACTTAGCAGCACTCCTATTTCATAAAGCACATGAATTTGCACATAGTAGGCCCTCAACAATTATTTAGTACAAGAAGGATGGAATCTGATGGAGCAAAAAAACAATGTGCTCAAAGGAAAACCTGGATATTGAAATCCCTGAAAGAGAATGCCATAGGACAAAGAGCAAAGAGAGGGGTTACTTATTCTTTTTGTTTTTTCATTCTCAGGGCACCCTACCCACTCTTTTATTTATTTATTTTTTTGTTGGAATATATTTGCTTTACAATGTTGTAAAGCAACAATGACAAAATTGGGCCATTTGTAGAGATGTGGATGGACCTAGATTCTGTCATACAGAGTGAAGTAAGTCAGAAAGAAAAAAGCAAATATTATATATTAATGCATATATGTGGAATCTAGAAAAATGATGCAGATGAAACTATTTCCAGGGCAAGAATAGTAGATACAGTGATAGAGGTTACTTATTCTTTAGGGGGAAGGAGATGAGTCAGGAAGACCAGAATAGGACGTACTCCATATTAAACTCTCCATGTGGTAGGCAGAATGTTGCCTGCCCAAAGATGTCTGTGTCCTAATCTCTGGAACCTGGGAATATGTTGTGTTATTTGGAAAAGAGCAACTAAGGTTGCAGATGGAATTAAGGTATTAATCTGCTGACTATAACAGAGGGACATTATCCTGGATTATTGGATGGAGCCAATCAATAGGGTCCTTTAAGCAGAAGAGGTCGGTGAAAGAGTCAGAGTTAAAGAAGGAGATGTGATGACAGAAACCGGTCAAAGTGATAGGATGTAAGAAGGACAGACTGGCTTTGAGGATGGAAGAAAGGGCCATGAGCCAAGGAATGTGGGAGTCCTAAAGAGTGGAAAAGACTAGAAAACAGACTCTCCCCAAGGAGAGAAGGCAGAATAAAGAATGCAGCTGTGCCAACACCTTGATTTTAATCCAGTAATTTAAGATAAATTCATATTGTGTCTACTGCTAAGTTTGCGTAAGTTGTTACAGCAGCAAACGGAAAACTAACACGTACCATGGGAGTCTATCAGGAAGTGGCACGTGTGCACCTACACGTTTACCAGCTCTCTTAGGGGGAACTCCCCTCAGACCCTATCGGGTGAAGCTTTTCCCATCTGTTTGTTTCCACAAGCAGAGCTAAGCTCATCAACCACGTGTATGTACAAGTTGGGGAGCTTAGCCTAGATAACAAAGGAGAACAGTAGGGAAGAAACAGATGGAGATTCTCTACTTTCTCATATCATGATGATGCAAGATAATACAAGGATGACTGACATACTTCCTAATACTGTAGGGAAAATATTCAATATACGTGCCTGGAGATATAAGTAGTTTTTAAGCCCTATAAGATTCAGGTAATCTTAACATCATAAAGCCTACTTAGAATTTCAAATCATTTAAAGTGCTTGGATATAATTTTCAACTTCTGAAAATCTTACTAAAACAGTAACATTTTACACTCCTATCTGTGTTCATTTTTTTTCTTCTGCTGCCCCTCGGAAAATCATTATGTGTTATCCAGTAATGAAAATGATAATCAGCCGTCTTTAAAATGTCTACACAAAAGCAAACGTATGGTTCCCAAGGGGGAAAGGAGGGATGGAGGAGGGATAAGTTGAGAGATTGGGATTGACATAAACACATGGCTATATATAAAATGGATAACTAATACGGACCTACTATATAGCAGAGGAAACTCTACTCAATACTCTGTAATGGCCTATATGGGAAAAGAATGTTGAAAAAGAGTGAATATATGTATAACTGATTCACTTTGCTATACAGCAGAAACTAACACAACATTATAAATCACTCTACTCCAGCATAAAAGAATTTAAAAAATAAACCATCTATACAGTGTCTCCTCATGACTATACCCCTACAAACCAGCTGTGGGAGGTGTGAAATGAGCAACCTTGGGCTCTGTACATAGGAATCAAGCTTTGAGAAGAAGCTTACTAGGGAATAAAGATCAAAACTAAGGTGACAAGGGAAATGGGCCTAAAATAGAGACTAAAGCTGAAACTCCAAACCTCAAATACCTAAAGTAAAAAGATAATATTTACACATCTGAATAAAAATCACAGATAGCGTGAAAAATTCCACTCAGAAAAGACACATCATTGAACCTTTGTGTGCCTGGAAGCAGAGCCAGCACAAAGGGGATTTATACATGCTCTGTACCCCCTTGGTTATTCTATTTTTATTCTTTTCTGTAGAGATGCTTTCACACACATAAAAGCTTTCAGACACCTATAACTTTTATGCAAAGGCAACAAAATTCTAGAAGGAAAATACTGATACTTAATACTATTTACATCCACAATTTTGAAACTAAATTATTAGGTCTGTCAGTGCATCCCCTTGTTTCATACCAATGCCAGATTTGCTGGGGAGAAGAAATTTAATGTAAATTGAGACTAAACACAGGTAAGGACATCAAATATTTTTAGCTCTCATATCCTTGGATCAGGGAATTAACTCTCAGATAATACAGCATAGATGGCTTGGTTATGATTGTAATGTACAAGAGTTCCATAGTTTTATTTTTCATTGATTTGTCTCGTAAAATGAAAAAAAAAAATACTTAGAGGCAACAGCACTAGACTGTACTCTGAGAGATTTGAAGGAAGCAGATCTGCCTTTTACTTTTTGAAAACTCTTTCTGGGTGTCAGTGAGAAAAATAGGAAGGAATATGAACCATATCTTTATTCTGTAGCTTTGGGTTTCATCCAGCAGATTTACAGATCAGTTTTACCTGGCGCTTCATGTTCTGTCCTCATTAGTAGCTGGCATGAGCCCCAAGCTTTACATTTGAACAATCTTATGCCTAAACCTCATATATAATAAATTCATCAACTCATCTTTTTCCTGATCATTTCATTTTGCAGCAACTGGAATACGGTAACACAATTGTCACTTGCTAATTTCTTACTGGGCTCAAACCATGTTTAATAGCATTTTGACATCTGGAAGTGTAAAAATCAAGTCATTTTTTTTTCTGGCTGCTTTGTGTATTTTCACTCTACATGGTTAAAAAAAAAGTGGGGGAAGGGCCAGGATTTGTCCTGTCGAGTGATCCAGGTGGACAGAAAATCACAGCAGCGGCTATAAAACACCTTGTTCCTTCCACATGACAAAGAATGTAAAACAGAAATGGAAAAGAAAAGAAAGCGAGTGAATTGTAGGGCATTCAGAACTGCTAAGAATGGGTAAACATATTACCCTTCTCCTTGGTATAACATACTGTTCTGGGTGAATTGCACCTAATTTTTTTCTTATTATGCCATTTGAAGGACAAACTCATTCTTCACAGAAATTGCTTCAGGGCCTGAGGGCTCATGTAACTTGTTTAATCGTGATTGTTATTTGATAACATTACCTGGTAATCACTCTATCCAAAGTTGGGTGATGAGCTAGCAGCCATGTTAAGCAGAGATGTGTAAAGACACAACTTGATAAAAACCAACAAGCCAACTGCTCTGCTTTCCTAACAATACAGTCTCTGAACTTCAGAGTGGCTGGATTTGTTTCCACTCTCACTGATGTGCAGTTACAGGGAAAAATGAAAACAGTGGACAGCTTTTGAAGCCAGCTCACAATTTATCAGAAGTAATCCTCGATGAGGGCTTTAGCTTGATTTGGGGTTGAAGGCTTCCCAGACCTTGAAAATAGACCATCCATCTGAAGTGTGCACAAACCACTGCTTACCCTTGAGGAGAGAGAAAACAGAATGGCCTTTGGGGCCCCCAGGGAGGTGACAGGGTCGTTTGGATGGTGTGGTGAGGTCAAAGGCTAGAGGGCAGCCCGGACTGCAGACAGGGAGGGCCCAGTGGTGTGCAGCCAGCTCCAAGCCCTTAGGGCCAAACTCCTCCTTGAGGACTTCCCAAGTTCAGTGTAGCTCTTCTGATGCCAGTAGAGACCACAGCCACAGAAGTAGTCTGACTGTGTGGTCCCAAGTTTCAGGCCTCAAGAGCAGAAGTAGGGTCTATAGAAGCCCATTCAAGCATTAATTCAGCTCCTACCCATGCCTCTGTTTCTCTGAATGACATCTTTCTCTTCAACCACTGCCTCCTATCCCTCCACCTCAATGCCAATTCCTTCTGGCCTTTTCCTGCCAAGGGTGTACTTGTTTAGGCACTCATAATTTCTGGCTCAAAGCCCCTCACCAGGCTGCTCCAGATTATAGCTCTGTGTATCTCCTTTAATCCTCCAACAGCTGCCCCTAATCCTCAGGGAAATTTGGGGAGTGTTCCTTTCATCCATTTACCCACCCTCAACTGGGCTTCCCCAACTTATGAGCATAACTGCAGCCTCGGGGTCTGTAGGTGCCAGTGGGGCTGGGAGCCCAGGTGCAAGAGTACACACACACACACACACACACACACACACACACACACACACAGAGTCTGTCTCCTGCCTCCTTCAGCCAACAATAAAAGCTGCCATTGAGTCAATCCCAGACAAAGCTTGAACCACTAGTCCCACAACCAATTAAGACCCAACCAGGTTGTCTGTCCTATAGGCATCCCGTCGTGATGGGACACTTCCTACCTCGCCAGCTCTTCTCTCATCAGACAGGTGTCTCCAAAATGTCAAATTCCTCCCTAACGCCTTAGTCACCTTTTATTTTTTTGGCCATGCCAGCATGGCTTGTGGGATCTTAGTTCCCTGACCAGGGATCGAACCCAAGCCCTTGGCAATGAGAGCAAGGAGTCCTAACCACTGGACCACCAGGTGAGTCCTCTCACTTTATTATTGAAGTACATACTTCAAATGATTACCTTTTAACACTCGTCCAAGCCATGATATGTGTTTCTCAATTTGCTTGGGATGAACTTCAAATTTCTGACTGTCTTGAAGAATTAGCTTTTCTGTTTTTTTAGTTGAAGAATTGTTGATTACAGTGTTATATTGGTTGGTTTCAACTATACAACATAGTGATTCAGTATTTTTATAGATCATACTCCATTTTTGGTTACTGCAAAATGTTGACTATATTTCCCTGTGCTATACAATATATGCTTGTAGCTTATTTATTTTATACATAGTAGTTTGTACCTCTTAATCCTCTACCCTTATCTTGTACTTACCCCCACTTCCCTCTCACGCTGGTAACTGCCAGTTTGTTCTCTATGTCTGTGATTCTGTTTCTGTTCTCTTATATTCATTAATTTTTTTTTTTTAAATTCCACATATAAGTGATAACATACAGGATTTGCCTTTCTCTGTCTGACATTTCACTAAACATAATACCCTCAAGATTGATCCATGTTGTACATGGCAGGATTTTATTCTTTTTTATGACTGAATAGTACTTTAGTGTGTGTGTGTGTCTGTGACATTTTTATCCATTTATCTGCTGATGGACACTTAGGTTGCTTTCACATCTTGGAAACTATAAATAGTACTGTTACGAACATAAAGACACATGTACCTTTTCAAGTTAATGTTTTTGTTTTCTTCGGATACATACCCAGGAGTGGAATTGCTGAAGCATATGGTAGTTTTATTTTTAGTTTCTTGTGGAAACTGTTTTCCATAGTGGTTGCACCAATTTACATTCCCACCAACAGTGTACTAGAGTTCCCTTTCCTCCACATCCTCACCAACCTTTGCTATTTATAGACTTTTTGATGATAGCCTTTTCGAGAGGTGTGAAGTGATACCTCGTCATGGTTTTGATTTGTGTTTCACTGATGATGAATGATATTGAGATTTATTCATGTACCTGATGGCCATCTGTATATCTTCTTTGGAAAAAAAAATGTATAGTCAGATCTTCTGCCCATTTTTTTAATCTGGTTGGGTTCTTTCTGATACTATGTTGTATGGAATGTGTATCAGTTCAATTCAGTCGCTCAGTTGTGTCCGACTCTTTGCGACCCCATGAACCGCAGCATGCCAGGCTTCTCTGTCCATTACCAACTCCTAGAGTTTACCCAAACTCATGTCCATTGAGTCTGTGATGCCATCCAACTATCTCATCCTCTGTTGTCCCCTTCTCCTCCTGCCCTCAATCTTTCCCAGCATCAGGGTCTTTTCAAATGAGTCAGCTCTTCATATCAGGTGGCCAAAGTATTGGAGTTTCTGCTTCAACATCAGTCCTTCCAATGAACACCCAGGACTGATTTCCTTTAGGATGGACTGGTTGGATCTCTTCGAAGTCTAAGAGACTCTCAAGAGTCTTCTCCAACACCACAGTTCAAAAGCACCAATTCTTCAGTACTCAGCTATCTTTATAGTCCAACTCTCACATCCATGCATGACGACTGGAAAAACCACAGCCTTAACTAGACGGACCTTTGTTGACAAAGTAATGTCTCTGCTTTTTAATATGCTGTCTAGGTTGGTCATAACTTTCCTTCCAAAGAGTAAGCATCTTTTAATTTCATGGCTGCAATCACCATCTGCAGTGATTTTGGAGCCCCCCCAAAAAATTCAGCCACTGTTTCCACTGTTTCCCCATCTACCTGCCATGAAGTAATGGGACCAGATGCCATGATCTTCGTTTTCTGAATGTTGAGCTTTAAGCCAACTTTTTCACTCTCCTCTTTCACTTTCATCAAGAAGTATGTATAGGTTTTGGATGTTAACCCTTTACTAGCCACATCATTTAAGATTTAGCTTTTTTGGATCTGACTTTTATAAGGTGTTGTACTCATCAATTTGCTTGAAGTGTCTCACTGAATCTTCCCTACAGTCCTGAGGTTGGCATTGTCATTAACCCTGTTTCACAGATGAGAAAACTGTGGCACAGCGTGTTTAACTTGTTCAAGACCACTCAGCAAGTAAGTGGCAGAGACAGGATTTAAAATTAGCCCAGACCACATTACACTATGCTGTCACTTCTCATCTAAGGAACTGCAAAATGTGACTAGTTACCCCTAAGGTCCTCTTCATTTCTATAGCTTGTGATTTGTCTCATACTATGCTGTTCAGGTAAATGAGTTTTTATTTTGTCATATTTATGCAGATCGGCTTAACCAGAAAATTCACTAGTATTTATGTCTTTAAGAAGTCAGAGTAGATAGAAAAGAAATGAGCCAGTAAATCTAAAACACATTCAGTATTTTCTCTCGTCTTGATGTTAGGCTTTGCGGCAATCAGCAGGGGAGAAAGAGAGCTTAAAGTGAGCTTTCTGAGTTAGCTGCCGCTGGAAGTAGTTTACAAGGATGGAGTAACACTGAAAAGAGGGCCTGGGACACAAGAAAATCACTCAACGATATCAGTTTGTGGACACCTCTAAAGGTTCAAAATCTTTCACCTTCAATAAGTTTATAGCTAAATATGAACTTCCTACATTACATAACTCTTTAAGACAGTGACCCAGAAGATTCCCACTCATGACTGGAAAATAGGGTTGTATTTAGGCCTCAGAGAGCCATCAAGAGGAAGAGACCCAACTGCCAACACTCAGGTTTGGGGAAAGGACAGCCTAACAGGACAAGAATGAGTGACTCATGAACTGTCCCAATGACTCGCATGCATAGTCACAGTGGCCAGAGACTCCAACATGCTCAAGTCTCAACAGATGCTTTTTGGCCATGATTTCAGACCCATTTTCCTTCCCCCTGTGCCTCTATATTAGTAAAACTTCACTGATGGAATACACATTGGATCCTTGTTCATTTCGGCCTATACATGCCAAACCCAGCTGCTATACAATTGCATAGAGAAATTTTGTGCTTTTTAAAAAAATAAATAACTAGGTTTTAATACTTAAGAAAAGCATAATAATATACTGATCAACCCCATACTGGGAAAACTTTCAAGTTATCATCCCAGAAATATGTAGAATTCTATCAGAACATAAGCATCCTTAATTTCAAGTCTTATAGTATACATTTTATTTATAGCATAGTTGTAGTTTTTTTCCAACCTACATGAATCATAGAGTCGTACTTTTTTAAAATATAAAATGCATTGGAACCTATAACATATACTTAACAAAATTACCTAGTGCATTTTCTGTGAATAGGATCCCACTCTCTTCCCCTTCTTTTCTGACAACAAGAGTGCTATTGCTCAGAAAATCACCCTTCCCTCTCACTTTTATTTGACTGAAAACAGCCAAGTTTCTATGGGCTTCCTAAGGTAGGGTGCGCAGCTCATCTGATATGAGATCACGTTAAAGATGATTGTGGCAATTTGTTTCCTCTTGTTGGGAAACCACATGCTGTCCCCAGAAATTCAATCACATTTTTAGAGACTTCTTTTGTGTGCTTTTCATTATTATAAAGACATACCATGCACAACTTGAAAATTCAAAGAATTGCAGAAGAGTAGTAAAAAGAAATTATAATACTCCTCTAGTTTGTCATGAGATTAGGGGAAAAAGTGTTTCCCTCTTTCTGTTTTCAGTATTATTAAAACTAAAAATTCATTTTCAAATCACTCGGTATCTTAGAATTCCAGTTAATGAGTGGTAATGTTTTGGTGTTTCTTCCTACCTATGTTTTAGTTACTCATATAGATTGTGTCTATATATTTAAACATTTAAAGCACACTCTCTATAGTAGTCAGGGTTTTTAATTTAGCATCCTGTTTTGAATGTATTCTTCAAGCTGTGCCTTCAGCTTTGAATTTAAGTTAATCTGTGTAGATCGGGGATTAATATATCTGTTTCCTTAAGGTACACACAGTTATAGGATGTGGCTGTCTATTGGATACAATATATGAAATGAGAAAAATAGAGTCAAAAGTGGAGATTCAGATATAATTGATATTGGCCTTTGATTCGTGAAACCTACTAAATATGCTTCAAATTACACACATGTACTTGCACACACACACACACACACACACACACACATGAATGCTGATGCGTTGGCACTTGCTATCCCCTCCGCCTCTAAGTTTCTTCCTGTGCATATTCCCACGGCTCACTCCTCACTTTTCTCAGGTTAAGCTTCACCCCTCGGAAAGAGGTGAAACTAAAAAATTACAGTCTCTTTGGCAAAATGAAATAAAATGGTAGCCCCCCGACCCCCACACACACATACACTGTCCCCTGCCCTCTTCACATTCCTAATTGCCCTTATTACAACCAGACAGGACATTGCATCCCATTGGTTACTGTCTGTACCTCCCACCACTATCACCACCTCCCACACCCACGTGTAATCTCTACAAAGGCAGGAACTCTGTTTACTTCACCATGGTATCTCCAGTACCTAGAACAGTGCCTGGCACATAGTAGGTCTTCAACAAGTGCTCACGGGGTAGAGATGTGCACAGGACCGTTACTTGTCCTTCATGCCACCCCTGGGTCTGGCATCTGGGGCCAGCTTGCTGATTTTCTGCTCACTGGCAGGAAGGAATGACTTTGGGAGGTACTTCTGGACAGTCCCACGGTCTCTACAAAATAAGTTCAGGTCACTCAAAGTGCTATCCAGAACATGGGCTCTGGAGCTGACTTCTGAGTCTGACTCCAGTCTGCTCACTTCCTACCTTTGTGGATGTGAGCAGTTCCTCAGTCTCTCAATTGTGGTGAGCAGTCAATGATTTAATATCCGTGAGACTCTTAGAATAAGGGCTGGCGCATAGGAAATGCTCTACTAGAGTCAGTTGTTATTAAAGGAAATCAGAGAGCTGGGAAGTAGGAAGGCAGGTGCATTTTCCTAACGGACTTGAACACCTAGCTTATGTCATAGCCTCCACTCACTTTAGCCTGTCTCTTCCAGAAAAAGGTCACTGAACAAGAGAGGGATGCTGCAGTGTGTGTCCCCCAGAGGTAGGTAACAAGTAGAGAATTGAGGGCTGGACATGGGAAAATGGTCGTTTTTCAAAGAGAGTGAATTGCCTGGTTAGAAAATTCAGTCTCACTGTCATAATGAAAAATCTGAGAATACCATTCTGATCCCAAGACTGGGCTTGTGGAACACAAAATTATTCCCTGAGTGTGTTGCTTTGGATGTGGTGAGGGCCCCGCCTTGTGCCTCAACTGTGCTAAGTGTGGTCACGTCTGGGGGATCGAAGGATAAGGTCGTCAGTTATCTTTACCCATCTGGCTCCCCTGTAAACCTGTATCCTTGGTACCTATCTTAGGGCCCGTTGGATGCTTGTGTTTCAATAAATAAATATTCAATGGATGAATAGATCAATAAATAATACATTCAATAAATAATCTAGATGTTCAGAGTGCTTATACATATGTGTACTTGTGTGTATATAAACATGTACCTTGTGTGTACATAAACATATATACACGCATATATCTGTATATATACACACACACATATTCTGTGTATACCACAAAGAATTGTTCTAAAGATTAAAAGAAGGAATCTAAATCTGATTGAATAAGCTGCAAATGTCTTTACCAAAAAAACCATTTGCTCTTATCATCAGGTGTGGCCAGAGAAGGATTATTAGAGAAGTTTCTAGGCCTCAAGGTGAGCTTTCAAGGAAAGGTAAAGTTTGGCCAGGTTGGGAAAGGCTGGCCTGGTGAAATAAATGGAAAATGTCAGAATGGGGCCCTCAGGCAGTTCTTGATTTTCTGTTTTATAGAAAAAAATAAAGCACCCCGCCCCCCCCCCACCCTACTTGCTGAAAACTCTTCTCAGGTTCTGAGAATTTGGCATAGGAAGTCTACGTCTGACCAGAGCCAGTCCAGCCGGTAGGGTGCTTGAGAGACTTTGAGGACGGCTTTGTGGGGTGTCACTGCTCTTCTACACTGACTTCCTTCAGGGAGAAAATCAGGACTCCACAAAAATCTCAGACCCAAGGTTTTTCTTTTTAGCATCTAACCCCATGTTATTAATACTTACGTTTAGTAGTTTAGTTTGTTTGAAAGGGAAGTCCATGCATTTACACATGTTTACATGTGTGTTCCAAGAGGAACATGCCGTTTTAATTAAGCTATCCATATTGCAATTGAAATACTCCCCAGTTTAGAACCTATTATTGGGTTTAAAATATTAATAATAGCTTTTTTCTTCAGCAGTGTTTTTATTCAAGTTGGTCCTCCCAGAACTGAGTTTTATGTGCTAAGACTGGCAGGCGAGATTTCCATCTGACTTTGACTCCATTAAAGTAAGCTTCTATAAACAGACATCAATTACAACCAGTTTTAAGGGTTTTAAAATGTAATCCAACAGTGCTGCTTAACTAAATGAATCCCAGGAAGTGATCTCCAGCGAATTAATAGAGCCGTGTGTGGACGACTCGCTATGGGCCTGAGTTAATGACTGAAGAAGATCAAATTAATTACAAGTGTCTCCAAGGAGTTTCCAGGAAGAATTCTCCCTTATCAGTTAAAGTCTGTTTAAAGCTTCATGTTCAAAGCCTGTACATCTTCTAATTGTTAAAATATCAAGTAATAATGGGGAGAGAAAGGCTGTTCTGCCCTCTCCTTCCAAGTGTGGGTTTTCAGATGCATCAAAGCATCTCTCCCCACTGGGAAAGAAGAATCCCCGTGAAGACACTCTGATTCCCCAGGCCTTTTCATGGACGGGTATCCAGCTGGGTTTGCATTTGACCCATCAGCTGAGTTCCCTTGGCAAAGAGCCACAGGAGACTTTAATGAAGTTTTTACAGTTGAAAAGTGTCCAAAAGATAACTTTAATTGGAGGTGGGGGATAGCCTTGTGAGCAGGGTCAGAGAAAAGTTTGCACTGACCAGGAAGAAGAGTTCAAGGTCATCAGACATAATTTTGCACAGACGGCAAGGATATACGGACAGTAGGTTGTCAGCCAAGAACTTCTGGGCGAACTGATTTCCCCAGGATATAACAGAGGGGCATCCTTCAGGCCCTGTTCATCCACACTGTTTCAGGCCTTCACGAATCACCCTCAACCCAGATCTGGGCTTTGGCCTTTGCATTTCCCTGTGAATTGATTTTGAGATGAAGACGCCATATTCTGAACACAGCTGCCCTATATTTCATTATTATCATGACCAAGGATTATATTGGTGGGTGCCAGGGCTGGAGGGCTTGTTTAATAGCATAACCAGAGAGTGAAATGGCAGCAGTATAGAAAAGGAAAAAAGAGGGAGGTTGAAAATAAGAGGTGAATAACAGTCCTTGAGGAGGATGTGGAATAAGAAAGAGAACACACACATGAAAATTATCTTGTGCTTGGAAGCAAACAAGACATCCTCTAGTAGGTTGATGGGTAAAGTGTGGGACATTGTACAATGGAATATTATTCAGCATTATAAAGAAATGAGCTATAAAGCTATGAAAAGGCTTGGTAGGAACTTGAATGCATGTTACTAAGTGAAAGAAGAAGCCAATCTGAAAGGCTACACACTGTGTGGTTCCAACCAATGACATTCTCAACAAGAAAAAACTATAAAAACAGTAAAAAAAAAAAAAAAAGATGGGTAGTCGTCAGGGGTTAGGGGAAGGGAGGGGTGAATAGGCAGAGCACAGAGGATTTTTAAAGCAATGAAAATACTCTACAATACTATAATGGTGGATATATATTATTATAAATTTGTCCAAACCTGTAGAAAGTACAATGTCAAGAGTGGACTCTGACATAAACCATGGGGTTTGGGTGATGATAAAGCATCTATGTAGATTTATCGGCTGTTAACAAGTGTACCTCTCTGGTGGGGGGTGTTGATAATTGGAGTGGTTATACATGCATGGAAGCAGGGGAATGTGGGAAATTCCCATACCTTCTGCTGTGAACCTAAAACTATTCTGAAAAATAAAATCTATTTTAAAAATCATATTATAGAAATAAAAGGAGGTGGGCTTCTGGGTTCTCTGTTTTTCAGGTGGACAGTGTGATTTTCTATATTTTTCACATCTTTGAGTCACCCCTTACTTTGATCTGTTCATGAATTAATTCATTTATATCATCAATACATGTTTACTGAGTGGCTTCTTCCAAACAAGCCATGAGCCAGGCCCTGGGAAGGCAGCAAGGACCCCACATCTTTTGCCTGTCACCACATATCCTGAAGACATAGTTTGTCTCAGCCTGATGCAGGGAGAATCCCAGTGACTTTCTGTAATTTGCATGATTTGGAAAAGAGAAGCTTCTGTAATATCCCTAACTAGTACTGGCTTTGACTTTTCATAAAATTATTAAAGCTTCATTAAGCATATATGATGAACCATAAAAAGCTAGTCAACTGACACTCTAGTTCTTGACAGACTTTTTCAATACTTAATTTATTCATATGATGAGGTTTACCCTGCCCGAGCCATCTGTCCATCCATCAGGTCTTTAAATAAGGCAACTAATACACAGTTTGCTTGTGAATAGAGTTTGAATAGGCAGGTTTACTGAGGTTGATCCTTCAGGTCCATTCTACAGCAATGTTGGACTTCTCTTTAAAATATATGAATTCCAGAGAAGCATCAGCTCTTGGTGACTTCCTCCATTTCAGCCTCTGAGCTAATATGCCACATTTTTATGTGTTGTCTGCATAGGGAGATGTAGCAACAGACTGTGAAAGTCACAGAGTCACGTGGCAGACGGACTGTGGTATTGTGACTGCTGTAAAGTCCATCAAAGATAATGGAAAGTAGATAAAATAAAATCACAGGCTCGCGCTGCACCCACCCGAGCTGGAATTTCAGTGCCGAGACACTAATTGGTGCCAGTTTAGATCTGCCTGATGGTATCTTTATGAGTGTACTTGCGGGATGATCGCAGAAGGGAAGTCCATAAAACGCTGAGGCGAAAGGTGCGTGAGGACTTTTAGTGGATGTTTTTAAGCAAAGAGATAGAACTGTTGTTAAGTTGCTTGAGCAGAAGTGTCTACAGGGCATTCCAAACGACTGTGTTTAAAAAGAGCACCTCTGTCACTTCATATTCCGTAGAGTAATGGATGAGGGACAGCGAGGCTGATGTCTTACAACACAGGGGCCAGCCTTGCACAGTGAAGTGTCTCCTGGCCCAGCAGGGCTCTCACCTGTCCTGCCAGACACTCACATTCATGAGAAACCTGTTCATTGTGATCTGAGCTGATAAACTTAAATCCATTTGACATCTGAATCCAGACGTATTTTGGTACAGGGTAAATACACGTTGAATTTTCTAGGAATGCATCTGCTTGGTGTTGACATCAAATGAGGACTGAACTTTGTTTTGTTCAGCTTTGCCTCCAAACTCTCCAAGAGTTTCAGATGTTGCTGGTGGTATTCATGATGCTTATCTCACGTTTCTGGACCATTCTCTTCACAATGTAATCTTCATGGGCTTCTCCCTATGAATCCCTATGTACCAGGGATAGCCTTTGCAGGTAATGAATGAAGTGTCAGTGGGGCTTTTGCTTCCCCAGCCCACACTGCCCAGACCTGAATCTTGTCATGGCGACAAGCTAAGCTATGATACAAATATTCATCCTTGCAGGCCACTGAGAGACTTGGTCACTGTGCCACTTAAACTTCATTTTCCTGTCAATTATCTTACATCCTCTGAAATGTGGGAAAATAGAAATATTTCTAGATCAGAGAGTCAACACACCAGTTTTATGTTCCCAATTAGTCACCTAGCTTCATTCAGGTCTGCTAGTTACCTTCACTGAGACTTGCTTTCTTCACCTGTAAAATGAGTCTGTTTTATTTCAATGATCTCTGAGACCCCTTCTCCCTTGAGGGTTCCAGGATGCTTTTTCAGAGTCCTGCACCAAGACCAGTCCAACTCTGCTTTTTATACCCCTGAGCTAAGAATGTTTTTAATATTTCTTAACATTTAACATTTCTTAATGGTTGAAAAGGGCTTCCCCGGTGGCTGAGATGGTAAAGAATCTGCCTGCAATTAAGGAGACCTGGGTTCGATCCCTGGGTAAGGAAGACTCCCCTAGAGAAGGAAATGGCTACCCGCTTCAATATTCGCCTGCAGAATTCCACAGACAGAGGAGCCTGGCAAGTTGCAAAGAGGTGACATGACTGAGCAACTAACACACACACACACACACATAATTATTGAAAAGAAATTAAAAAATGAATCACCTTTTCATGGCACATGAATGACATGAAATTCAGATTTGCATCCTTAAATGGTTTTATCAGAAGCCAACCTTCCTCATTTGTTTGCATAATAGGTCTGACTGCTTTGGTACCTAATGACAGAGTGGAGGGGTCACAACAGAGAGAGCCACAAAATCTAAAACCTTTACTAGCAGGCGCTTACCCAAAAAAGTTTGCCAACCTTGGATCTCAATAAGCAATAAGAGAAAATGTTTCCAGGTTTAGCTTTGTTCTGCTTTTCTTTCACAAAGGAAATCCAGATTGTGTGCTGTGTTCAGTCAGTGAAACAAATAACCCTGATGACCGGGGAACAGTCCCCAGAGTCAAGAAATTACAGAAAGCCCCGTGCTGGCAGGCTGCCCACAGAAGTGGCCATGGTGGCTATGTGAGCGGCAGGGATTTGCAGATTATCTCAGCAGTGGGAGCCTGTCGAAGTGCCCCTCTGGTGGTTGGGGAAGTCTGCTTGATGTGCCACAGCTTTCCATCAGTAACATGCCTAAACACTCATTTCCAAACATTATCTCTGCCTGGAGGGATAATTTGCTGTAATGTGGGAGTAGGAAATCCAGGAGTAGTTCAGCCAGTCATTCACTCTATTTTATTAAAAAAAAAAAAAAAAAAACCAACTAAGAATCCTGGAAATGGAAATGTTTTCAGGAAAGCCAATTTGCTGTGGAAGAAAAAAATATGATGACTTTTTCTGATCAGGTAGGAGGCTGGCATGATTTAGTCCATAAGTATATGAAGAGAATGAGGAACTGGTTAATTGTGAGTGTGTGTGTGTGTGTGTGTGTGTGTGTGGTGGTTGTGGTGGTTGTGGTGGCAGTGGTGGTTATTAGACTAGACTCCAAAAAAGCTAGACAATTTAGGTGGTAGAGATAGAGATCAATTTAAATATTATGATGACTATGCAGACAATTTGGGGAAGGTCCAGAGATAACCCAGGGTAACAGGGAAGAAACTATTCCACGCTTTTTTAAATTGAATTATAGTTGACTTACAGTGTTGTGTTATTTTCAGGTATATACAGCAAAATGATTCAGTTTTACACATATATAAAAAATCTATTCTTTTTCAGATGCTTTTCCCTTATAGGTTATTACAAGATATTTGATATGCCCTGTGCTATACAGTAGGCCCTGGCTGGTTATCTATTTTGTATTAAGTAGTTGCATTGATAAAGATGAGCCATAAATTCCAAATACAAATTTATTAAGAACTTGTCAATTCATAACCCTCTCAGTTACCACAAAGAGGTTCAGGGTCCAGGCTGGCTCCTACTTTACTTTCTTCAGTCAGCTGCTAGAGTCTTCCCAGCCTGCCTCGTCCAGGGCCAGGGGACCTTCCTGTGTGTTCCCATAGCACAAGGAACACACTCTGTCCAGCACTTGTCAGATTGCATTGAATATTTCTGTTGATTTGTCTTGCTTCTCTACCAACCTAGAAACCCCTGGAAACCAGGGTTTTATTCTTCAGTGAATCCAAGGACTGCCATGGAGGCCAGAGTCATAGTAGAACCCAACAAATAAAATGTTTACTGAACACAGCCAAATACCAAGAGGGTGGGGAGAGGAGGAACTTCTTGTTGAGTTTTGGACCTCTTTGAAGACAAAGAAACTAAGTATTACAGCACAAAACATTTTTTCAAACTTAAATATCAGAACTAAGTTTCTTAAACTCAGTTTGAGGTTCAATGCACCTCAGTAAAAAAAAAAAAAAGAAAGAAAAAAGGAGTCAATTTGTTGTATTTTACTTCTGGATTTATAATTTGCTTTTAGAAAGATCTATTTTTAAGAAGAAAGGACAGGGCTTACCTAAAGTGATTTATTTAGTGGCAAAATTTTTCTCCTTCCCAAAATTATTCCTTTCTAAAATAAGTAGCAGAGGAATTAGTGAGCACTTTACTAAACAAGCAGTTAACACTAGTTAAAGGGCAAGCAGTAAGAAAATTAGAGCCACTAACTTCCTTCTGGAATTCCTTGATAATGAAGATGAAAGATGACTTAAAGCAAATTATAAACACTTTAGGGGTTGAAAGAATGGGAGATGATGGGGAAAGTGAGAGAATATGATACTTTGCAGGATATTAACCAAGAATCCTTAACTACTAACCAAGGAAAGTCACAGGTAAGAATAGGACAAGAAGAAGTCTTAAATCTTCCTTAAAGAAGAATTGAAAATAACTTATACATATTCCCCCACCTTCCTGGAGGTGGAGCTTAATTGTGCCCTTTTCCCCACCCTAACCTCCAGGATGAGCTGGATTTTATGACTTGCTACCATAGAACAGAGTATGAAAAGGGAAAAGTAGAACTTTACAGTGAACAACTTTGGCAGGCCCTATCTTAACCAAGTGATGAAGGCAAGCATTCCCAGTAATGCATTGTAGATATCATGAATCTCCTGATAGGATGTGGTGAGAAGGGCTCTTCACCCCTGAAGCATTCTCTCTCCAAACCCATAATTGTTGACTCAAGATAAAAACAGTAGGCAGATCTAGACTGGGGGACAGTCTACAGGATACCTAGTCGGAACCCCTTGGAACTTTAAGGTTATGAAAAATGTGGGAAAAATGAGGAACTGTCACAGACCAGAGGAAACTGGGAAGACACGACAACTAAATGTAATATGGTGCCCTGGATTGGCTCCTGCAAAAGAAAGACGCCATCAATAGAAAAACTAGTGAAAGCCAAACAAAGCCTCAGTTCAGTTTAGTTCAGTTCAGTCGCTCAGTCATGTCTGACTCTTTGCGACCCCATGAATCATAGCACACCAGGCCTCCCTGTCCATCACCAGCTCCCGGAGTTTACTCAAACTCATGCCCATCAAGTCAGTGATGCCATCCAGCCATCTCATCCTCTGTCATCCCCTCCTCCTCCTGCCCCCAATCCCTCCCAGCATCAGGGTCTTTTCCAATGAGTCGACTATTCACATGAGGTGGCCAAAGTACTGGAGTTTCAGCTTCAGCATCAGTCCTTCCAATGAACACCCAGGACTGATCTCCTTTAGGATGGACTGGTTGGATCTCCTTGCAGTCCAAGGGACTCTCAAGAGTCTTCTCCAACACCACAGCTCAAAAGCATCAATTCTTCAGTGCTCAGCTTTCTTCACAGTCCAACTCTCACACCCATACATGACCACTGGAAAAACCATAGCCTTGACTAGATGGACATTTGTTGGCAAAGTAATGTCCCTGCTTTTTAATATGCTATCTAGTTTGGTCATAACTTTCCTTCCAAGGAGTAAGCGTCTTTTAATTTCATGGCTGCAATCACCATCTGCAGTGATTTTGGAGCCCCCAAAAATAAAGTCTGACACTGTTTCCACTGTCTCCCCATCTATTTCCCATGAGGTGATGGGACCAGATGCCATTATCTAGTTTTCTGAATGTTGAGCTTTAAGCCAACTTTTTCAGTCTCCTCTTTCACTTTCATCAAGAGGCTTTTTAGTTCCTCTTCACTCTGCCAAAACAAAGCCTAGAGTTTACTTAAAAAGGGGGAAAAAGGAGTGTCAGAATAGATACAAACTGTTACAACTTATCAACTACTTTCTCAATATATATTAACACTTCTGTTGTTTCAGAAAAGTTAAAGAAAATTCCAATTTTTAAATGTTTAAGGGTCTAATGTGAAACATGGTGACTATAGTTGCTGACACTATATTATATTTGAAATTTGCTAAGAAAGTAGAACTTAAATGATCTCACCAAGCAAAAGAAAAGGTGATGAATGTGTTAATTAACTGGATGGGAAGAATTCTCTTAACAATGTTTACAAAAAAAAAAAAAAAGAAGAAGTCTATGTTGGCAACAATTGTAGTGATAAACAATGAAAAAAATGTAAATGACTAAAATATGACACAGTTAAATCACTTTTTGGAAATTCATGTATAAGATGCAAAGCGTAAAAAGAAAAATAATGAATAATATCAACAATAGGCATATGGATATAGCAGTTTTGCATGTTTACTCCCAACAAATTTAATTTGCTTAACATAACTAGCAGCTGTATAAAAGAATCGGGTGAACCCCTCACTTTACCTTCAAACTACCTACCAAGATATTTATTGTTGCCCACTGGCATTTAATTTTTATAAAATTATCTTTCAAAATATAGCTAGCAGCCTTGAGCTTCTAGAGAAACAGTATTTCAATTTGAAAAACAATAACTAAGATTTAACAAACAGTACAATTTCAAGTAAACAAAGGTAGATAGAAAAGTCCCTGTTTTTCACATCCCTTAACTAACAGATCAACATGATCAGAAAAACACATAGGGTTGAGTCTCCAGGCACTGGTGCTCTGCTTTAGTCCTGGAAAAGTATGGAGTGTCTAAGACCTCAGAATTTTTGTCATCATCAGTTGAGAAGGATACACTCAGCCAAAAGGAAAATATTTATGATATTTATGCCCTGGTTGGATTTCCTTTCATAAGATTTCGAGGGTGAGGAGGAGGGAAGGGAACCAATATCCTCAGGGTGAAATCTCTGTAGGGAAGCTGTTGACATCAAGCTGCCTTCTGGTGTAGGACAGGGGAACCATGGGTAAGGAACAGTTCCTCTAGGTCATATGCAAGAGGGACCTTTGGCTACGGCAAAGAAGGATGTTTCAGAAAAGCACCTGAGGTGGGAACCTCCGGGCACTTCAGCATTAGAGTGTGGTCAGACAGTGCAAATCAGCTCCATATATGTAAGTCCAGGAAGCACAACATTCATTGGAAGGACTGATGTTGAAGCTGAAGCTCCAAAACTTTGGCTGCCTGATGCAAAGAGCTGACTCATTGGAAAAGACTCTGATGCTGGGAAAGATTGAGGGCAAGAGGAGAAGAGGGCCACCAAGGATGAGATGGTTGACTGACATGACCAAATCAATGAACATGAGTTTGAGCACACTCTGGGAGATGGTGAAGGACAGGGAAGCCTGGAGTGCTGTAGTCCATGGGGTCACAAAGAGTTGGACACAACTTAGTGACTGAACAGCAACAAAGATACCCAAGCCAATGACATTGAGCTAGCTTACATCCACCTTCTGTGTGGTATTAGAGGGTGAGGGAAGCTTGCTCATCCTGTTTTACTCATTCTCCATAGACGCCAGACAGGGTTTGCATGGCCCAGGTTCCAGTGTTTCTCGGCTCTGCCCTTCATGAAAAGAAGTTAGTGGAGAATGGCTGAAACCACATTCTCTGATGAGATTGTTTGCAGCTTTCCGTATATGGGGAGATGCAGTGCGCCAAGGCTGTTTAGTGGATTCGGATACTGGTTCCCACATCTTCATCCGGGTGACTGGGTTGCAGGTGGCTTAATCTGAGCTCCCACCTTGCACGTGGTCCTCTCTGTTCCAAGTGGCAGAATCCCCATCACTGCTTTAGGGCCCTTCTTTCCCATCACTGATCAGGGAAAGCTTCACTGACGCAGGAAAGCTTCTTCACAGAAGGACACCATGTCTGTACCCCTTCTTCACACCAGCATCCAGGGGCGGCTCTGTGGGCATGAACAATGTGCCAAGTGACTGTCACTAAGTCAAGCATGGGACTCAGCTGAGAAGCACTTTTGTGCATTGCTTCCTGGGTGTCACCTTTCTCAGTCAAGGCATCACCATCCAGGGTCCTTCAGGCTGGAAAGCTGGGTCTTGAACCTCCTTCTTCCTGATCACTAGTCACTTCCAACCCAAGAACTCCCATATCCTGGATTCCATCTCTAAATTCACTTCTTACTCCCTAATTCCATTCTCATATCATAAATCCAAACCCTCATCGCTTCTAACTGGTATTAGGAACCACCCAACCTCCCAGCTCCTCCCTTCTGACCCTAGTCTCTCTAAACCACCTGGCATGACATACATAGCCATTCAGAGGGGCTCCAACCACCCCTTCTAGCCTCATCTTTGTGCCACGTGTCCTATATTCTAGTCATCAAGCACTTCTCTTCATCCCCAGCATCCTCTTTCTTCATATCACCCAAAATACACTCCCAGGCAAAGTCTACTCTGTTACAAACCTGACTCAGATGCCAGAAGCCAAACCTCCCAGACGCCCCAAGCAGCTCCACCCACCCACCGCCACCAGAAGTTCCCTTGACACTCATATGACTTGGGTTCAGTCCTTACGTTTCTGAGCTTCAGTTTCCACATCTGTAAAGTAGGAGAGAAAAATATAACATCTGTTCCATAGTTGTATGTCTCGAGATGAAATAATGTGCTGGTTTCCTAGGGCTGCCATAACAAAGTACCAAAAACCAGATACTTTGCTATAGCGGTCTCTATATACACATGATTGCTTTATGCTGCTGGTCTCCTCATTTCAAATGCGTTTCAAATATCCCGCATTTATACTCTTGTCCTCTCACGATGACTGGTTTTAATATCTTATTTGTCTGTGGATGATTTCCTACCTTCACTGCATGTTTGCCTTTACCAGTGAACTTTCCTATTTTGTAATTTTCTTGTTTCTAGTTGTGGCCTTTTCTTTCCCATCTAGAGAACTTCCTTTAGCATTTGTTGTAACGCTGGTTTGGTGATGCCAAAGTCTTTCACCTTTTGCTTTTCTGTAAAGCTTTTGATTTGTCAAATCCAAATAAGAGCCTTGCTGGGTAGAGTATTCTTGGTTGTAGGTTTTTCCCTTTCATTACTTTATTATTATTATTATTATTTGGCTTGAAAGCTTTATGTTCTTTTTTTTTTAAATTTTATTTTTATTAGTTGGAGGCTAATTACTTTACAATATTGTAGTGGTTTTTGCCATACATTGACATGAATCAGCCATGGATTTACATGTATTCCCCATCCCGATCCCCCCTCCCACCTCCCTCTCCACCCGATTCTTCTGGGTCTTCCCAGTGCACCAGGCCTGAGCACTTGTCTCATGCATCCCACCTGGGCTGGTGATCTGTTTCATCCTAGATAATATACATGTTTCGATGCGGTTCTCTCAAAACATCCCACCCTCACCTTCTCCCACAGAGTCCAAAAGTCTGTTCTGTACATCTGTGTCTCTTTTTCTGTTTTGCATATAGGGTTATTGTTACCATCTTTCTAAATTCCATATATATGCGTTAGTATGCTGTATTGGTCTTTATCTTTCTGGCTTACTTCACTCTGTATAATGGGCTCCAGTTTCATCCATCTCATTAGAACTGATTCAAATTAATTCTTTTTAATGGCTGAGTAATATTCCATGGTGTATATGTACCACAGCTTCCTTATCCATTCATCTGCTGATGGGCATCTAGGTTGCTTCCATGTCCTGGCTATTATAAACAGTGCTGCGATGAACATTGGGGTGCACGTGTCTCTTTCAGATCTGGTTTCCTCAGTGTGTATGCCCAGAAGTGGGATTGCTGGGTCATATGGCAGTTCTAATTCCAGTTTTTTAAGAAATCTCCACACTGTTTTCCATAGCGGCTGTACTGGTTTGCATTCCCACCAACAGTGTAAGAGGGTTCCCTTTTCTCCACACCCTCTCCAGCATTTATTGCTTGTAGACTTTTGGATAGCAGCCATCCTGACTGGCGTGTAATGGTACCTCATTGAGGTTTTGATTTGCATTTCTCTGATAATGAGTGATGTTGAGCATCTTTTCATGTGTTTATTAGCCATCTGTGTGTCTTCTTTGGAGAAATGTCTGTTTAGTTCTTTGGCCCATTTTTTGATTGGGTCATTTATTTTAAATACATCATGCCACTCCTTTCTGGCCTGCAGAACAAACTGCGTAGCTTCAAACAGCAGAAGTTCATTGTCTCGCAGTTCTAGAGTCTAGAAGTCCAAAAACAAGGTGCTGGCAGGGGGAATTTTTCTTGCCTTTTCCTTCTCTGCCTCTTCCTAACTTTCAGCACTCTTTGGCATCCCTTCCTTATAGAAACATCACTGCAATGCTCCATCTTCACCTGGCCATCTTCCCTCTGTGAGGGTCCCTGTCTGTGTCCAATGTCCCCTTAGGGACTGCATCCATTAGGACCCCAGTCATGCTGAATTAGTGTCCCTTCATGACTTCATTTTGACTTTACTTCTGTAAAGACATTATTTCCAAGTTCACATTCTCAGGTACTGATGGTTAGATTTCAATGTGTCTTTTTAAGGGGAAAATTAATTCAGCCCATGAGAAATAATACATACTAAGTTTGAGCATGTGCTAAGCCTGTGTTTTCCCACAGTGTTCAGAAGGCTCGCTCCCTCCACGCTCAGGGAAAAATCCCTGGGTCCAGAACAGGCAATTAAATGTGCACCTTCAACAGAGAAAAGACAATTGGTGCTGCAGCCTCTCCTTCCCTCACTGCCAAGTGTGCATTCACAGTGGACCTTTAGGGACCCCAGAATCTGAAACTAGGCCGCTGGGACTTCCCTGGTGGTCCAGGGTTTAAGAATCAGCCTTGTAGTGCTGGAGACAGGGGTTCGATCCCTGGTTGGGAAACTAAGATCCTACATGCCACGGAGCAGTTAAGCCAGACACCCCCAGCTAGTGAGCCCTTGCACTGCAACGAAGATCCCACGTGCTGCAACTAAGCCTGAGGCGGCCAAATAAATACATAAATATTTTAAAGAAAGAAAGAAACGATGCCACTAAGATATGATACCAGCCCAGAGATAAAGATTCACATGGACCATATCTCTAGAATTTTACTTTCAATTGCTCCTGAAAATTGCTGAAAAGGCAATTACTGCCATGTGTTGGTAATGGAAATAATTATGACTACTTACTGAAATTATATATTTGTTATATTTCTCACAGGTAATTTCAGGGGCCAGTGAAGTGGGCTAGGTGAGTTCTTTCACTGAAAGAACTAGATAATTGAACAACGTAATGGAGGAAGAAAATGACATAAGTGAACACAAGATAATACATCCAAGAGAAAGTATAAGTTAACATGCTGATTGCTTTGCGATTTCGCTAGAATCTTACAAGTGAAGCACTGGGAAAGATCTGAGTGTTAAGACATTGTCTGCCTACTTAATGATCATCAAATACTATCTTCGGGCCCTGCAATGCAGTGATTCTCACAAGCTGGCAGACACCAGTGATGTTCCAGAGAGCCACGATCCTTCTAGAATCCAGAGCAGCCTGATACAAAATCTCTTAGGGCTGCACTAAAGAATGTTTTGCAAGATAAATGCATCTTCTACAGTTTTAGTGTTAACATTTACTAATGGAAAAAAAAACATGGAAATAGAGAAGGCAAGATGTATGAAAACAGATTCACTTACAAATCATGGATTATTTTTTTATTTTTAGTTTCTTCTTTTAAGCGTGGTAACATGCACATAACATAAACTTTACCAGTTTAACCATTTTTAAGTATATAATCCATTGGCACTAAGTGCATTCACACTGGAATGCAACCAGCACCTCCATCCATCTCCAGAACTTTCTCACCTTCCCAGTCTGAAACTCTGTCCCCATTAAACACCAGCTTCCCATCTCCCTCTGCCCCTCGCACCTAGTAACCACCATTCTACTTTCTGTCTCTATGAGTTTGTCCTGTATGAACTTGATTACTCTGGTTACCTCATATAAATACAGAGTTTGTCCTTTTATATCTGGCTTATTTCACTGAGCATAATGTCTCCAAGTTCTATCTATATTGTAACATGTCAGAATTCCCTTCCTTTTAAAAGGTTGAATAACATCCCATTAATGTTTTTATTACATTTTGTCTATCCACTTATTCATCAGTGAACCCTTGGGTTGTTTATACTTTTTGGCTCATGTGCTAGTCATGACTTTTTTTAAATGAAGTACAGTTGATTTATAATATTGGGTTTGTTTCTGGTATATGACAATGATTTGGTTATATATATTATAGTATACTATATATTCATATATACTATATATATGAATATCCTTTTACATTGTGGTTTATTATAGGATATTGAATAGTCTCCTGTGCTATACAGTAGGACCTTGTTGTTTCTATATTTCATATATAGTAGTTTGTATCTGCTAATCCCAAACTCCTAATTTATCCCTCCCTGATAAATTTGTTAACCATAAGTTTGTTTTATGTCTGTGAGTCTGTTTCTGTTTCATAAGTAAGTTCATTTGTATCATATTTTAGATTCCACACATTAGTGATATATGATATTTATCTTTCTCTTTCTGACTTACTTCACTTAGGATGATAATCTCTAGGTCCATCCACGTTACTGTAAGTGGCATATTTCATTCTTTTTATGGCTAGTAGTATTTCATTGTGTGTGTATGTATATATATGTGTGTGTATATATATGCACATATACACCACATCTTTTTTTAGCCATTCACCTGTCCATGAACATTTAGGCTGCTTCAGTGTCTTGGCTATTGTAAACAGTGCTGCTATGCACATAGAGGTGCATGCATGTTTTTGAAACATAGCTTTATCTGGACATATGCCCAAAAGTGGGACTGCTGGGTCATATGGTATTCTATTTTAGTTTTTTAAGGAACTTTCATATTATTCTCCATAGTGACTGCACCAATTTACATTCCCATCAGCAGTGTGAGAGAAATCCCTTTTCTCCATACTCTTCCCAGCATTTGTTATTTGTAGACTTTTTAATGATGCCATTCTGACCCGTGTGAGGTGATATGTCATTGCAGTTTTGCCAGTCATAACTTTTTAAGCTTACTTTAACTCACTCCCAGAACCCACTGATTTTATCCACTAATCATGGCAAAGGAACACAGTTTCTGAATAGCTCAGCTAAAAAACAGTGAACTATTCCTACCTGACTTCTGAAAAGTTTAGTACCTAACCCTCTCAAAAGGTGAGGCATACATTATTATTGCAATTATTGCGAATGAGGATACAAAAGTTTAGACTTAAGTGACTTGCCCACATGCATCTGCTAGTAACTGATGGAAACAGGACTCAAATCTGTCTATGTAACTTCTAGTCTGAGCCTTTTCCCTGCACCACCATCCAAGCCCTACCCATTTCATCAAGATTATAGAGCTTCCGGGACTTCCCTGGTTGTCCAGTGGTAAAGACTCCATGTTCCCTGTTCAATCTCTGGTCAAGCAACTAGATCCCACATACCACAACTAAGTTGCATGTTACAACTAAAGATTCTGTGTGCAGCAACGAAGATTGAAGATCCCACATGCTGCAACTAAGACTCAACGCAGCCAAATAATTAAATGTTTTTACAAAAAAGATCTTACAGTCTTATGAAGCCAGACAATTTCTTTGTAAAAGAGACTTGGTAACTGAGATCAATTTTCCCTTCGGGCACATGATTAAAATAGATCCTTAGTGTGGATGTTGGAGATCTCTTTGATGCCATGCCGGACTGGTGTAGCTCTGTGTGTATAAATGCATACCTAGCCCAAAGCTTTCACAGCAGGAAGCAAACTTACAAGGCAGGGACACAGTCAAGCCTTGAGAGCTCTGGGCTTTCCCTGGGTTTTGCAGCTGTGGGGGTGACTGTTCACAAGATAAAGGGATCTGGTGGAGCTTTAAAGGGCTGCCACGCTTTCCTGTATTTCCTCCTATGAACGTGCTGTAGGGAATTTCTCCTGACAGGTTATTATGACTACTTTAATGTACATATGACCAGCTGTCTGGAAAACAGTTCAAATTATAAACTGTTCATAAATATACTGACATACTCGGCGACAGCACCTGGTGGTGTTGAACATTTAATTTGATCTTTGTTCTTTAAAATAGTGATACTGCCTTCAGAGTGGGAGTAAGATACTATATCCTTTGCAGAAACACACATCTCTTTTTTTCTGTGAGCTAGCTTTCAAATACTTTCTTGTTTGTGAATTTCTCAGCATTAAAACCCTAACTAGTCTGACTTTCTCCATGCCACTCAAGGAATAAGAAATGGATTTTCCTCCCTAAGTTAAACGCAGCCAAGGTTGGTAAGAATATCTCATTAAGTCATTTTAGGGGCTGTCTCCTCCTCTTCTGACCATGTAAGATCCCTGGGTGTATGTAGCTCTCAACACTGACCCGGGTCCTCAATTAGAGGACTTCTCAGAAGGTGTTGCTTCTTTTTTTTTAGTTAGAGTTTAGTTGTTTTACAATGGTGTGTTAATGGGCTTCCCAGGTGGCGCTAGTGGTAAAGAACCCACCTGCCAATGCAGGAGACTAAGAGATAGGGGTTTGATCCCTGGGTCGGGAAGATCCCCTGGAGAAGGGCATGGCAACCCACTCCACTATTCTTGCCTGGAGAATACCATGGACAGAGGAGCCTAGCCGACTACGGTCCACAGGTTTGCAAAGAGTCAGACGCGACTGAAGCAACTTAGCGCGGAGGCACACCGTGTTAGTTTCTGCTGTATAGCAAAGTGAGTCAACTATATGTATACATATATCCACATATATCCCCTCTTTGTCACCACGGAGCATTGAGTAGAGTGCCCTGTGCTATACAGTAGGTCCTCATTAGTTATCATTTTACACAGCGCAGTGTATATATGTCAATCCCATTGTCCTAATTCATCCCACTCCCCCTTTCCCTCCTTGGTGTCCATACATTTGTTCTCTACATTTGTGTCTCTCTTTTTGCTTTGAAAATAGGTCATCTGCACCATTTTTCTAGATTCCACATATATGCCTGAATATACAGTATTTGTTTTTCTTTTTCTGACTTACTTCACACTGTACGACAGTCTCAAAAGATACATGCGCCCCAATGTTCACTGTAGTACTATTTAAAATAGTCAGGACATGGAAGCAACCTAAATGTCCATCAACAGATGAATGGATGAAGATGTGGCAAATATATACAATGGAATATTACTCAGGCATCAATTCAGTTCAGTCACTCAGTCATGTCCGACTCTTTGAGACCCCATGAATCGCAGCACGCCAGGCCTCCCTGTCCATCACCAACTCCCGGAGTTTACTCAAACTCATGCCCATTGAGTCGATGGTGCCATCCAGCCATCTCATCCTCTGTCATCCCCTTCTCCTCCTGCCCCCAATCCCTCCCAGCATCAGGGTCTTTTCCAATGAATCAACTCTTCGCATGAGGTGGCCAAAGTACTGGAGTTTCAGCTTCAGCATCAGTCCTTCCAATGAACACCCAGGACCGATCTCCTTTAGGATGGACTGGTTGGATCTCCTTGCAGTCCAAGGGACTCTCAAGAGTCTTCTCCAACACCACAGTTCAAAAGCATCAATTTTTCAGTGCTCAGCTTTCTTCACAGTCCAACTCTCATATCCATACATGACCACTGGAAAAACCATAGCCTTGACTAGATGGACCTTTGTTGGCAAAGTAATGTCCCTGCTTTTTAATATGCTATCTAGGTTGGTCATAACTTTCCTTCCAAGGAGTAAGCGTCTTTTAATTTCATGGCTGCAATCACCATCTGCAGTGATCTTGAAGCCCCCAAAAATAAAGTCTGACACTGTTTCCACTGTTTTCCCATCTATTTCCCAAGAAGTGATGGGACCAGATGCCATGATCTTAGTTTTCTGAATGTTGAGCTTTAAGCCAACTTTTTCACTCTCCTCTTTCACTTTCATCAAGAGGCTTTTTAGTTCCTCTTCACTTTCTGCCATAAGGGCATAAAGAAGAACAAAACTGTACCCTTTACAGAGACATGGATGGACCTAGAAGCTATTGCTTCTTGGCTAGGCTTGTGGGACTCCTTTCAAATGAAGGCTTCCTTCACTTCCTCTCTATCAAATATCTCCACATAGCATGGGTACCTCCACATAGCATTTGAGCCCACAGTGTTTGGTGGGGTCCCTCAGAGGAGAAAACCTCCCATCTTACAGAAAAGGAAACCTCACTGTTTTAGTGGTTTGCTTTGGTCATACAGAACATATCAAAGTCTGGATTTTACTCCCAGATTCTGACTCAACAATTCTTCATACTTTGTCACGGCTATGTTTGTTGGATTTTTCCTCCTGCAGGGTTTGTAACTCATCTGCGATACACCCCCTCACTTCAGATAGCCTATATCCCTCTGAAACCTCTGATGCTATGACTGGTTATGTGTATGATGCATTGACGGGCAATGAGACAGCATTTTTTCAAGACTGCCCCAGAAACTTAGGGCGTACAGCTACTATGTCCATTGTACTTGTGTATTAGTCACCCATGGTTCTTTGGGTGATAGTTTTCTTACCTGCAAACTATCAAAAAGGCCTTTAAAATATGAGATTTGTTTCCACAGCCAGTAGCAAAGATTCAGGAATTCCAACTTAGGAATATAGGGAGAGTTACCAACTTGTTTTTAAAAATGCTATTTGGGCAGGACTTGAATTGCTATGCAGTGTTTCAAAAAATTTGGATGTCAAATGTATTGATCTTAACATTTTGTAAAACTAAAACACTCCCCTGTTAAAGAACTAAAACTGTTCTTTTAATCATGTGAATTAGATTTTGAAAAAATATATCTATCTTAATCAGCCATAGAGGAAAGAAATCTGAAATTATATGCATTTATTTTGCTCTGATATTGGCTTCCCTGCAACTTTCATTCATTGGCCCTAACTCAGCTATTGACATCAGCATTTTCCAGAGAGTGTCCTGAGGATATGACTTGCATGGTATGGAAAGAAGTATTATTTTTTAAAGGGAGAAAAGAGTGTTGTGGTCAAAAAAGAATGAAAATCCTAACTTCAAAGACATCAAAAGACCCTGCTTGCTCTGGGACTTCTCAGAGCTTTGACTAGACTAATGGATGCTGTGAATCTCTCTGAGCAGTGGGCACAAGGCAAGTCTGTGATCCCAACATCACTTGCTTCCACAGAGCCTTTCTCAAGATTAATAGCCCAGCAAGCAGTGTTTGCAAATATTTATCCAAATAAACGTAAAATAAATCTATCTTTCTGTCCACCTACAGCTCTCCAAATGTCTAAAGAAAATCATAAGAAAGACAAGTCATAAATCCGGGCTAAATATCTTAGCTCCCAAGTCCCAAGGTTTTATTTTGATCCCAAATTTCACTTTCCTCCAGCTTCCTAACTGTGACTCTGATCTTGCCCTAAACTAGAATTATACTACCCAAATATAATTTCTTTATTCAAGAAAACATCTTAACGTACTTTAGAGCAGCACTCATGTTTCTCTTTTCTGCTCATCATTTCTCCCTCAAATCCCTTCCACCTTGGTACCTCCCTCTGGCTGCTATGATTGACAGGTCCCCTCATTCTAGCATCACCTGACACAGGTGATGTCACCTGTGCTTCTCCAGGCCATCTAACCCAGCACTGGAAACTAGAAAACCAAGCCCAGAAAGGCTGGTGTACCCTTGATTTAGACACCACTCCAACTGTTAAACTACCCACCACATGATCATTTTCTAGCCGTGTCAAATAGTTGGGTTATAATTAACTAAAACCCTTTGGTTGGTTCCTATGCACTACTATAAAGCTAAGCTTTTCTGGTCTTACATTTGTAGATCTTTTTTTTTTTTTTTTTAAACCAAAAAAGCAGAACTTCGTATTTTTTCTATTGAGGCCCACTTTAATGTCGATCAAGGTCTTCCAGCATTTTTATTTGACTGTGGAAAATACTACCTGTCATTTTTCATTGGTAATGTCTACCAGTGATCTGGTTTCTGGCTGTGTGCAATTCTAGTATGACTGTTGATCATTCAACATCATTTAAATGGTCCTTCAAAGGAAAATGGAAATAGTCAATTTTTAACAGTTTTCTCCATAATCTGAATTTATGGTTGAAAAGAGTTGTTACTGCTTTTGATAGCTGATTAGCACAAATACCCTAGACTCACAAGCAAGAAGCTAGGTCATTTACAATTAGAGACACTGCATTTCCATTATTGTTTGTAGTTTGGGACAGTCTTCAGGGAGCTTATCATGTCACCTTTGGATATGTCATCCTCAGATTTTCCATCAGCAGTATGAGATTGTTCCTTATAAGGCATCTTAGCTCAATGACATGAACTTTGGCCTTCGTAATGACCACCACAAAGTCCCAACAATACTTACAAAGAATAGCATTCATAATTACAAATGTAAAGCCATTTCTTTTTACTAGAAATTATCAAGTAAAATGGCATCCAAAGTTGGAAAAAAATATAACATAAGGAAATGTATATATTTTTTACATAACATGTTAAGTTTATTTTAGACCTCTTCTTATATGTATGAATTTTCAGGGTTTTTTTGACAAACCCAACAGTTTGGGTTGTCAGCTTCTTCTTTCATGTTGGTCTGTTTCTTCATGGGAGAACTGCCTAAATTGTTCTTCAAGACTAATACCCCCAGGGTTGTCCATCCCCATCCAGTTCCTTTCAGAATCCAGATTTCACTCCCAGGATTCCTGTGCTGCAGCCCACTCAGCTCCTGCCTGGAGCATCTGCCTGGAGCCCGGTTCACAGCTTTAGGCTGCCTGGATAAGTCTCTACACCAAGAGACTCCACCTATGTGTTTTTCTCTGAGCTATTTGCTCTTGTATTTCAGCTTCTAAACACAACAGTGCTATATTCCATTGAATCAACATCCTCAAGCTGAACCTGGCAAATGGCTTTGCAGGTGCCATTTTTTTTCAAGGACCAAACATACCATGCTACAAAATCAATAGATGCTATATTAGAAGTTAATCATAATTTCTGGCAAATTGAAATTAGCCTAGAATTTCACTAAAGGTTTTTATTTACTGTTATTATCTTTCCTCTCTAAGAAGGAGATTGTATGTTGATCTTACACAGATCCATCCCTCTTCTCTCTTTCCAACCTCCTGAAATCCTTGAAGGGACTTTCTATAGAAACTGCAGATCTGTGAGCATGAAATAGAAACAAAATGAAATTCACCAGACCATATTCAGACTTTAGTCACACAATCCAGTTGCCAACCAATAGGAATGAGCTGGATTAATGAAATTACAAATCTTGTAGAGACCATTAGATGATTGGTCCAAATAATGTCACTACCATAAAGCAAATTCTAACCCAGATTTTATCAATTCACTTTGGGCTGGGTCTTTGTAACAATATTTAGAGGCAAAGAGGATGGAAAACAAAACACCAAAGGGTTACAAAATGAGAAACTCATCATCATTGCTCAACTTTAAACTGTTATCTAGTGATGGATATAAATTTGTGGTTCATGAATTACCTCTCTTTACTGATGACACACAGCATTTGGCAGATCGATGCTTTAAAAATTCACAAATGAATCCCCATCTAACTAGTCATCACTAGTTAGTTCCTAAAGTTCCTAAAGTCTTTCACTTTAGGAAATTAAACATGAGCTAATTGAGTCTTTGGGAGGTGGAATCATTTGATAGTGTTAACCTACATTTGACCCACTGTGGATGGCGTATGAGATTCCCAGCAAAATTGGTGTATTATGTTAGCTTTCTCATTATGTTGTTGTGACCAGTTGTAATTATAAGGAGAAAAAAAATTTTCCCTTATAGACAACACATCATTTTAGATGGCTTCCAGATATTACATTCTGTTTTGTTTTTCTCTTTAAGAGATGCAAAGACCTTGCCATCCTCCAATTAAATTGGCTCACAAGCTTTCCACCTGCTAAGATTTAATTACATTTTCAAACATTGATAAGCACATGTGTGTTTTCAAGTTATTCTCACTCCAGGGGCAATTTCCCCAGGTGGCTGTGGGAGAAAATGGCCTTTAAAACAGTGCTTTCTCTGGAGCACTTGAGAAAGGACAGGAAGCAGGAGAACCTCAGAAGATGAGGGCCACGCTTGAAGCACAGTTTCATTAATACTGGATGGCAGAAAAGGAGCCAAGTCCCAGATAATGAGGAAGGAGTTGCAATTTTTTTAAAGCTATCTGGTGACAGGGAAAACAAAAATGACATTCAGCTGACGAATGAGCGGAGTTTGACCTAGCCTTTTGACCCTTGACAATCAATCTTACCTGCTACTTCATAAAGAATTATAGCTCTGCCACTCACATTTGACTCTGGATTTTTACTATTCCCTTTACCTTTTTTTTTTGAATACATGGTCCAAGAAGATAAATGTTTATGTTGTCTATAGCAGAGAGGAGGAAATATGGGATACTTAGAAGGGGGGAAAAAACTGAGAAAGAGAGAAGAGAGCGACAACCAGACCAACAGTCATAAAATGGTTTATACATGCAATTCAGAATTGTCAGGGATGTTTTTTATGTGACTGGCCAAAATAGCAACTGGAAATAAAGGATGACCCCATCCACCCAGTCTAGATGTGAAACCCCGAAGACTGGGGGTGAGATCCAAGCCTGCCTCTCCTCTACTCCCCACCTCCCCCCACCCCCAAGGCATCAAATGAATTTTGATGAATCCATTCCCTGTCCACGGGCTCTGATTACCGTGTGTGCTGGGCAGGGTTTCAGTGCCATTATTATAGGACAGACAGGGCGGTGGGTCCAGGCTCCAAGCTGCATTCAGGATGTGTTAACAGCACCAGTGCGGGCACTAAACAGTGTGCGCTCTGTCCACCTTGCGTAAATCAGCAGGGGTGAGGAACATCTCACGGGGGAGGAAGAGGAGACACCTTAGGAATAAGAGATAAGGTCTTCTTCGGCATTGGGAGTGCTTTGTTTCTCTACGTAATTTGATGCAGTTTGTCCCGAGACTCTCAAACCCAGGCTCGTCAGCAAAAGCCAACTTTATGGAGCTTGCCCGGTGCATAAGTTGGCCGCAGGGACTTCTTGCCTTTATAGAGTCAAGATGCTTTTTCATAGCTGTGCTGGAGTCTATCAGCACAAACACAGTCTCCTAGAAGCAGAATGCAATTTCTGACCATTTAATCCATCCTGGATCAATGGGAGCACAGAGCTTGCTTTTCTGCATCTGGCTTGAAATAAGCGAGCCAGGTTGGAGGGTGTGGGAAGATGGATGGAGACTTGCAGTAGTTGTCAAAAACAGAAATGAAACATTGGAGTGGGCGGTGTACAAATTGGCCCTTTTGGTAGCACATTTCCAAACCTGAGTCATAGGTTTCGACTGCCTCGCATCTTACTGAAGAGAGAAAAGATCCTGGCAAATAAAAAGAAGCCCAATTATGACATGAAAAGCCACCAATCTGTCGCTGACATCTTTCTCAGTAAACAGGCGTCACTCTTAGCCCTTAATCTCTTCCCAAACCTGGGCCTATGCCCACCTTTCTCTGGCCATGACCGTACCCAAATCTGGGCCTATGCCCACCTTTCTCTGGCCATGACCATACCAAGTACATCCCGCAGCTCCATCTGGCTGGTCAACTGGTCTCCGAGGTGTGACCATCCCTCTCCTTGGCCTGGACTTCATTCCTTCCAGTATCACAAGGCTGACAAGCTGTTTATGAGAGGTTTTTAGGCTGTATGTTCATAAAGAATCCCCTCCTCAAAACAGGGTGAGCTCGTTAATGGAGGAAGTGAGGTCACTGCTCTGACAGTCCTAACAAGATGACAGAATTTATGAAGCGCTGCGGTAGAGAGATGGAGTTATCTGCAGTCTACTCATATAATAAGGCCACTGGGGGCCCGTCGTTGCTCCCCTTGAATTTGCTGTCCTTTCTTCCTTCCTTTTCTGTGGGCTGGCTCTTCCTTGGCCTCCCTTTCTGATCCACATAAACTCATGATTACTTTGGATGACGTCATAGCCAGGATAAATGGTCTCCCTTCCTCATAGGGATGGATGGGCTGCTCCCTGCGCTGTGTGTGAACCAGGGTGACAAGGGAGAGTTGTATGGACCCAGTCCTTGGGTCAAATTTTGTGTAAAATCTAAATGTGGAATCCAATCGACAGCATCTTAAGCCTAAGTTAAAATTTTTATCTTAAAAAACTTGTTGCAACTTCTTTTTAAAAAATTTTATTGGAGTATATAGTTGACTTACAATGTTGTATTAGTTTCAGGTGTATAGCAAAGTGAATCAGTTAGACATATATCCACTCTTTTATAGATTATTTTCCCATACAGGCCATTACAGAGTACTGAGTAGTTTCCTATGCTAAACAGTAGGTCCTTATTAGTTATCTATTTTATATATAATAGTGTGTATGTCTCAATCCCAGTCTTCCAATCTGTCCCTTCTCCCCTTACCCCCTGATAACCGTAAGTTTGTTCTCTACATCTGTAACTCCATTTGTTTTGTAGATAAGTTCTGCAATTTCTTTTTAAAGTCCAGTGTCCTTTAAAATCCAATGTATGGTAATATTCCTCTTGTCATAAACCTATAAGGTGGAGGTGAATTGTATTGTCCCTGGTATAGAATCATCATTGCCCAAATTATCAGGGAAGACTCAATGGAGATGTACAGCTTGGGATAAACAAGAATGGAGCGACATATTTGAAAGGTAAAAGGGAAGAAGGAAAAAAGATAAGCCAACAATTTTTGGTATTCAAATGAAGAGAGAGTTTGCTAATAGATCCATTAGTTGTAAAAACTAGTAACAGGCTAAGTCAATTATTAACCAGGAATTTTTGTGGGAACATAAGAAAGAAGAGTTAGTTGAAGCTTGTTAATTATAAGAACTCTAAAACTAATCACTTCCCCCTTTATTTTCCACAACTAAGCTTCAGTCTTAATTTTTACCTACCCTACGAAGCTCCCTGGTGAGCGAGATCCCGTGTCTCAGTCACTTAAATAAGTGACCATCCTCTCTCCTTCCCAAAACCAGCCTGTACTTAACACTACACCTAGAGTGAAAAAAGTAGAGAAAGTGTTAGTCACTCAGTCATGTCTGACTCTTTGTGACCCAATGGACTGTAGTCTGCCAGGCTCCTCTGTCCATAGAATTCTCCAGGCAAAAATACTAGAGTGGGTTGCCATTCCCTTCTCTAGGGGATCTTTCCAACCCAGGGATCACACCCAGTTTTCCTGCAGTGCAGGCAGATTCTTTACCATCTGAGCCACCAGGGAAGCCTACCTAAAATAATCTTTTTAAGATGCAGCGCTGAGCACACTGCACCCTTATAGCTCTGGGAATAACATCCCATCCCTAAACACAGCCCCAAGGCCTCCTTCTCCAGTTTCACCTTCAGCTATGCCCATTCCCTCCTGCTCAGAGTCTTTGCAGGTGCTGTTCCCTCTACCTGGAAGTGCCTTCCTCCTCATCTCATTGACCCAGACTCAACCTCAGGGCAGCTTGCCTTCCTGCCTGCCTCACTCCCAGGAGAAAATAAGGTGTCATTTTGCATTTGTATATATGGTTACAGAGCTCGTGTGTATTTTGTCCTCTTGAAAGTCTATGACATAACTCTGTGACAACAGACTCTGTGCCTGGTTTGGTCCATCTCATTTCCCCATACCTGGCCAGTGTCTGGCAATGAATAGGCAAATTGATGAATGAGTAAGTTTTACTGCTCCATAAAGTTTCATTGAACCAATGTCACTGAAAAACACCAGAGTATTTTTATTTTCCATGTGGTTTATTACAGAATACTGACTATACTTCCCTGTGCTAAATAGTAGGACCTTATTGCTTATCTATTTTATATATAATGGTTTGCATCTGCTGATCCCAAACTCTCTATCCATCCCTCTCTCAGCCCCCTTCCCTTTGGCAGCCACAAGTCTGTTCTCTAGGTCTGTGAGTCTGCTTTTGTTTCATAGGTTAGTTTCACTGAGTCATATTTTAGATTCTACATATGAGTGATATCATATAGTATTTGTCTTTATCTGTCTGACTTACTGCATTTAGTATGATCATCTCTAGATGCATCCATGTTGCTGCAAATGGCACTATTTCATTCTTTTTCATCACTGAGTAACATTCCATGTATATATGTACCACATCTTTATTTATTCATTGATCAATGGACATTTAGGTTGCTTGTGTTTTGGCTAGTGTAAATAGTGCAGCTATGAACATTGGAGTGCATGTGTCTTTTTGAATTATAGTTTTCCCCAGATATATGCCCAGGAGTGGGATGCTGGATTATAAGGCAACTCAATTTTTAGTTTTTTGAGAAGCCTCCAAACTGCTTTCTATAGTGGCTGCACCAATTTATATTACTACCAACAGTGGAGGAGGGTTCCCTTTTTTCTAAACCCTCTCCAGCATTTACTATTTGTAGACTTTTTAGTGATAACCATTCTGACCAGTGTGAGGTGGTACCAAATGTATTAAATGCATTGGTTTGCATTTCTCATAATTAGAGATGAGTTTAATTTTATGAAAAGATAACAAGAGTTTTTTAACAGTGACATGCTCTAAAACTCTAAGGTATGACAATATGTAAAGCCTAGTGAGTTTTTAACTCTAAAATAATTTTAAGAGCCTAGATCTGTTTCTACCTGGGAGAGAAATAAGCTACATTAAAGAGAAATTAAAGAGAATTAATGATTAAGGTAAAATCTCTAATGAAAATTCTCTTTAAATTATATTCTTTAATATGTGTGCTTAATTATTTTAAAAATAAATTTCGAGTTAATCATATTGTTATTATTAAAATTATTATTTGGCCATACCACATGGTATGTGGGCTCTTAGTTGGTTCCCTGACTAGGAGTCAACCCTGAAAGCAGAGTCTTAACCACTCGACTACCAGAGAAGTCCCTGTGCTTAATTATTTTAATAAGGGTTTTTACACACACACACACATACTTTCACACTTTCCCTCATACACACACACATATACACACACATTCTTTCCTTGGAATGAATGAAACATGCCGGTAGAAAGCCTGGAAATTTGTACCATGACACCATATCCATCACCAGTTTCCTGTTCTTTTCACCTTCACTGTAAGACGTATTGTATCTTACAAGTGACTATAAGAAGTCTCTTGCAACTCACATTTAACAAGTGATGACATGGGCCACATTATTATACTAAAAAGAAAAGTTTATCAAGTGTATAGATCTGCCTCAGATCAATCTTTTATCCAACTATTCTTAGAACCAGAAAGTTGGGGGTCCAAAAGCCCATTGCTTTATATGATCACAGCCTGAATTTGTTTGTGAAACATTCCCCCACTCTAAATTCTACTCTTAAAGAAAAGTAGGTGTCCTGGCAGATATTGCTACAAAATAGCTGCAAGGCTGGAGCAGTCCTGTTTGAGATATGTCAGCGGCAGTGTGGGCTGGCATCCAGAACAGTCAAATTAAACTACCCCTTACTTACTTTCTGTGCCTGGCCTGTCAGATACTTGCAGTTTTATTTTTCATCACTTACTTCACATATTTCTTTTCATCTTTTTTGAATAAACAAACAATCTTATCTGTCGACCCTTTTGGCTCCTGCTGTGTATTTCATCTATCTCATAAAGATCTGTTTGGGTTCACTTAGAGAGGGAGCCCAAATAATTAATACACCCATTCCCTGAATGGTGCCCATAGCACTGGTACTTCTGAAAGATGCTGAAAGTAAATAAAACAAAACCAGCCTGAAGTGTGTCAATTTCACAGCAGGTCATGAAGAGCACCCTCCCAGCAGAAAATTCCTAGTAAATACGTAATGAGGAGCTGGAATTGTTTTCAGACTGGGTCCAGGCTTCATTCATCACTGAATGTTGAAATCTAGAAATTATGAGAATTACATACAGTGGATTTAAGGGGCATTTGCTTAAAACCTAAACCACGCTCAGAGGCTCCCCATCTCACTGACATTGTGCTGTTTCTGCATGTAGGTCCTCATTCAACGCCAAAGGGCCTTTGCAAATGTCAAGGTCCCCCGGGGAAGGACTCAGGAGAATTCACGGCCGGGAAAGTTGGGGAGCAGGACTTGATTACCTTAGCATGCAGGCGTCTGCCCTAGGCAACTTCCTTCAGGCCATGCTTTTTGCTTCCAGCTACTGCACTTTCATTCCCCAGACAGTAGGCAAGGGTTCCATCCTAGCACCCTCCCTGCCTTTCCTGGAACTCCCAGAGCTGCCTCCCTGACTTCAGACTGGAGAGCCAAAGCCCTCGGACCCCTCCAAAAGCCAGTCAAACAGGGAAGACCTGGAAATTCCCCCAAAACAGAGGCTCTTCAGTCACTAACAAGACTCTCAAACCAAGTGTTGAAAAGAACATGCTTCACTAAAAGGTTGTTAGGAAAAAGATGAATAAATTTGACTTTGTAAAGTTTGACTTCTACTAGACTCAACTAAAATTGTAACCATGTAGCCTACATTTTTCCAACTTATTCACACAGACGTATGAGTGACGTTGTTGATTAACTCTGCCTAAATCCAAATAATAATAGTACTTTGTATACAGCTTCCTCCAAATCGACAAAGCTAAGTTTTTTGGGGGTGGGAGGGAAGCAAAGAATTCTTTCATTTAATTTGCTCGTGGTTTATATGTGCTAGCTTTCAGTTGTCAACTCAGCTCCTTTTAAGCAGTTACAAATCACCTATTTAATACGTTAGCTGTGAGTTTTGCATGCGAATAACATCAATTATTCCCATCGATAGTTTCCAAAACCACCCTCTTACCCCTTTTGAAAATTACCACATTTTCTCAATTTCACACTCCATTCTCATATGCAAATTCAAAAGTTATGAGGCAAGTTTTGTCAAATAAGCTTTGAATTATTGAAACCTAAGAACTCACCAAAAGGGGTAGATCTGCCCCCCAGGAAGAAAATCAAAATAGATGGGCCCAATACCAGAAATAGGGCTTTTAGGGGTGGTATTTATTTCCTCTTGTGGATTTTTTTTCCAAAGCCAAAATCTTGGATAAGACAGTCATTTGAAGATTAGTACAGGGGAAAGGAGAAACTCAATTGTTCCAAGTTTGAAATGAGTGTTTAATCCACATCTTATCTTGATCAGGCCTCTTTCCTGCATGTTCAGTTGGTCCCAGTGAAATTCTAAGTTCCTTGAGGGCAGAATTATGTCTGTTCTTTCCTTAGGAGCCTCCACCATGACCAGCTCAGCCCAAGACTCACAGAATTTCAATATATATTCATTGTCTGAATTTGAAAGAAACAGTTAACAGCCAAGAAACTGGGGTAAAACCCAAACTATGTTTTTCATAACATGTGTGCCTGCATCTTTCCTTCCTTTTTAACTTGAGCATCCATCATAGAGATGGTTACAGGCAGAGCATAATAAGCTTGAAGAACTGAACTCAAAGTAGGTATTTAATGTTAGGTGAGTGATGCATGACTGTCGGTGATCAAGACCTAATCTAGTGCAGTGGTTCTCAAACTTGAATGAGTAGGGCTTGTTAAAAACAGATTGCTGGGCTCCCCTAGGAGTTTTCTATCAGGTGATCTAGGGTGTGGCCTGAGAATTTGCTTCTCTTATAAGTTCCTAAGTGATGCTGGTGCTGCTAGATTGATGAGGGACCACACCAAGGCACCATTGCTCTTGCCCATGTGCTTGCAAAGGCAACAGTTGTTATAAGAGTTACTGCCATTTCTACTGACCCTGCTTTATGTTTTCATTCCTCTGCTAGGATATCTTTTTTTTTTTTTTTTTAATTTTTTTATTAGTTGGAGGCTAATTACTTCACAACATTTCAGTGGGTTTTGTCATACATTGATATGAATCAGCCATAGATTTACACTTATTCCCCATCCCGATGCTAGGATATCTTATGTGGATTTGCATGAACACCTCATCTTCTCAGCTTATAATGGTCTTTATCCTGTATCTTTTCACAGTATTCTCATTCCTGTAACTGTTGAGAGATGCAAAAGGAATTGATCTTGTAGCCTGGATGGGGTGAGTGATACTCTGGAGGTATCAGGGACTGACTTCCCTTCCTTCAGGAAACATGGAAACAAAACATGGCTACCAACTTGGTCCTATACAGCCAAGTCCCAGCAAGCTGTAGCCTTCAGAGTGACCATAAGGTCTCTATGTTTACAGAAAAGGAGAGGAGGGAGAGAGAACAAAATGCACATAAGTCCTAAGAAATAATCTCATCAATTCCTCTTAGAGAAAAGAGTAGTTAGGAAATATAATTCATCGAAGACTTACATCAAACTTTATTATTTCTTACTAAGAATGTCACACTCAACACTGCCCCTCTTTTCTCTTCAATCCACTTCAAACTCTCCCAAATAGATATCTAATTCTTTCATTAAACCAGTCCTTTCACTAAACCACTCCAGAATACTGGAGTGGGTTGCCACACCCTCCTCCAGGGGAGCTTCCTGACCCAGGGATCAAAGCTGTATCTCTTATGTCTCCTGCTTTGGCAGGCAGCTTCTTTACCACTAGTACCACCAGGGAAGCCGATTTAGATTAGGGAGTGACCCCTAGTGGATCAGACAGTAAAGAATCTGTCTGCAATGCAGGAGACCTGGGTTCCATCCCTGGGTCGAGAAGATCCCATGCAGAAGGGCATGGCAACCCATTCCAGTATTCGTGCCTGGAGAATCCCATTGACAGAGGAGTCTGTTGGTCTACAGTCCATGGGGTTGCAAAGAGTCGGACATGACTGAGCAAAAACATGCGCGCGCGCACACACACACACGCACACCAATGTGAGCCTTGGGCTGAAATCCCTCAATGATTACTGCTGCTGCTGCTGCTGCTGCTAAGTCGCTTCAGTCGTGTCCGACTCTGTGCGACCCCACAGACAGCAGCCCACCAGGCTCCGCCATCCCTGGGATTCTCCAGGCAAGAACACTGGAGTGGGTTGCCACTTCCTTCTCCAATGCAGGAAAGTGAAAAGTGAAAGTGAAGTTGCTCAGTCGTGTCCAACTCGTAGCGACCCCATGGACTGCAGCCTACCAGACTCCTCCGTCCATGGGATTTTCCAGGCAAGAGTACTGGAGTGGGTTGCCATTGCCTTCTCCTCAATGATTACTATGACTTCCAATTCAGTTCAGTCACTCAGTCATGTCTGACTCTTTGCAACCCCATGGACTGCAGCACACCAGGCTTCCCTGTCCATCACCAATTCCCAGAGCTTACTCAAACTCATGTCCATAGAGTCAGTGATGCCATCCAATCATCTCATCCTCTGTCATCCCTTATTCCTCCTGCCTTCAATCTTTCCCAGCATTGGGGTCTTTTCCAAAGAGTCAGTTCTACGTATCAGGTAGCCAAAGTCCTGGAATTTCAGTTTCAGCATCAGTCCTCCCAATGAATATTCAGGACTGATTCCTTAAGGATTGACTGGTTTGCTCTCCTTGCAATCCAAGGGACTCTTAAAAGAGTCTTCTCCAACACCACAGTTCAAAAGCATCAATTCTTTGGCCCTCAGCTTTCTTTATAGTCCAACTCTCACATCTGTACATGGCTACTAAAAAAAACCATAGCTTTATCTAGACGGACCTTTGTCGGCAAAGTAATGTCTCTGCTTTTTAATATGATGTCTAGGTTGGTCATAGCTTCTCTTCCAAGGAGCAAGCATCTTTTAATTTCATGGCTGCAGTCAACAGCTGCAGTGATTTTGGAGCCCCCCAAAATAAAGTCTGTCACTGTTTCCATTGTTTCCCCATCTATTTGCCATGAAGTGATGGGGCCAGATGCCATGATCTTCGTTTTTTGAAGGTTGAGTTTTAAGCCAGCTTTTTCACTCTCCTCTTTCACTTTCATCAAGAGTCTTTTTTGTTCCTCTTCACTTTCTGCCGTAAGGGTGGTATCATCTGCATATCTGAGGTTATTGATATTTCTCCCAGCAAGCTTGATGAAGCTTGTACTTCATCCAGCCTGGCATTTTGCATGATGTACTCTGCATATAAGTTAAATAAGCAGGGTAACAATATACAGCCTTGACGTACTCCTTTCCCAACTTGGAACCAGTTTGTTGTTCCATGTCCAGTTCTAACTGTTGCTTCTTGACCTGCATACAGATTTCTCAGGAGGCAGGTCAGGTGGTCTGGTATTCCCATCTCTTGAAGAATGTTCCACAGTTTGTTGGGATTTACACAGTCAAAGGCTTCAGCATAACCAGTAAAGCAGAAGTAGGTGTTTTTATGGAACTCTCTTGCTTTTTCACACTATGAATGCCAGAATGTGATAATAAATTTTAGAAAGTAGAATCATATAGACTATCATTTAATTGAAAGTCTCTTGGTGGTGGCTCAGCTGGTAAAGAATCCACCTGCAATGCAGGAGACCTGGGTTCAATCCCTGAGCTGGGAAGATACCCTGGAGAATGGAATGGCTACCCACTTCAGCATTCTTGTATTCTGCCCCAGAGAATTCAATGGACTGTGTAGTCAGTGGGGTTGCAAAGAGTCGGACAAGCATGTTTGATTCCAAAAGTCACTATGAGTCTTAAAAGCCAAAATAATAATAATTATTATCATTCTTGAACATTTAGTGCTGAAATAAACCCTTTAAATACTTTATTTCATCTTCACAGTAACTTTATTAAGATGTTATTCTTCCCCTTTCCTCTTGAAAAATCTAATGCTTAAGGAAATCAAGTAACTTGCCCAAAGGCATACAATTACTAATAATAACATCACTAATCTTGCACTTCTTACTCTATAATCAATGACAAATGCCTATCCAGCTGTTTTCTAAAATGCTTCAACTAAAAATGGTTCAACTTAAGTATCTTCCCCATCACTCTTAGAAGTAACAAAAATCAGAACAGCACTCTGATTTTTATTATGGGTTTATTAACACGGGACGAGTATAAACAGACTGGTCACAAGTGTTCATGCTGTAATCAAGATGTTTATACAGATATGCGGGAAGCATTTGTGGTTTTTATTAGGAGTTATAGTCCTTGAGGTAGAAATTTTGAGAAGGTTTTCAGGCATCATCTTTACATGTGGGGACTCTTGTAGAGGTTTTCCCCTGCTGTGCAATTCTGGTGAGAATATACAAGTGCAACCTGAAGGGGAAAGGCTGGCTTAATTTGGCAATATTATACATCTCAGAAAATGTAAGATGGTAAACAGGGACTTTCTAATGTTCTTCAACGTGCAAAGAATGTCCTGAAGCATGCTACCTTGAATTGTCAAGTACATGATTCACACTGAACATTTGTAAAAGAAAAGAAATGAGCTAAATTTACTCCCAGGAAGTTTCTATAGATAGTTTTTATTGTTAGAATGAAATGGTAATTTCTTTAACCACCCCGGAGGATGGTTCAATTTCCCTTCCTTTAAGAATAAACCTCATTTGCAGGTTTGATCCCTGGGTAAGGAATATCGCCTGGAGGAGGGCATAGCAACCCACTCCAGTATTATTGCCTGGGAAATCCCATGAACAGAGAAGCCTCACGAATCCATGGGGTCATGGGGTTGAAAAAGGGTCAGACAAGACTTAGTGACTAAAAAACAACAACAATAAAGGAATAAATATTCTTCCCAAAGTTTTTCATTGTTATCAAATTGAAAATCCAGTATCAGAGAGAATCTAACCCCATGTTTCAAAATCATGAAGGTTTTTGTTTTTCTACAGGTTATCTTTTTCCTTTTTTGTGGTTCATTTTTAAATGTGACAGATATGACTTTTTAAAAAATTTTTATTTTTTTAATTAAAAAAAGAATAACCCTCATTATCTGTAGTTATTAATAGTTAACTGTAGGGAGAAACATTACATTTGAAAATTCGGTCCATGAAATCCGAGATACATGAACAATATTGAAAATTTCTGGGCTTCTAACAGGTGGAAACCAAGTTCACAAATCAAGAGAGCTCAGTCCATTAAACCAATGAGAACTGCCAGCTTGTCAGTGGTCAATAAATTAGCATTGTTGAAAATATAGTCACACTTGTCTATAAAGCAGCTCTTATTTGAGACTAAGACTTTGACCTTCAAACAGAAGCAGTGGCTTAAACCCACAAAGGAAATCATACCTATCATCCGCTGAGTATCTACCAGACACTGCAGCACCCACAGTGCTGTATGTTTTTGCTTGCACATCCTTGTGGGTGGGTATTATTAAACTAGCATTATAGATGAGGAAACTGAGGTTCAGAGAGTTTAAGTGACATCATCAGGGTCAGTTAGTATTAGAGACCTAAACCCAGGGCTTCAAAATCCATGTTCCCCTTAAATCACTACAGAGGTACCAGTTGAGACTCTTCTGTATGATTCCACTTTCTAAAATGTATTATAATAATACATTAATTATATTATACATAATACAATAATTGCTTTGGGGTTTTCAGTTCCAGCATTACCTTTGGGATTACTATCTAATCTGAATAGTTAACCAAATTCAGAAAAAGAGGTCAGGAATTTAGATTTTTCTGCAGAACCAAAAGCCTATGGGTTTCCTTTCCAAACAGAAAGGCATGCTATTTGGTTATATTCTCGACATGTGTGAAAGATTGTTTTTTATGTTAATTCTTATATCGGGGACTTCTGTCAAAATAGGAGTTGATGGTTTTTATTTTCTCTGCCAGAGGGGCCTATTTATTGGGTGTTTCCTTCAGAGCTGGGATTTAGATTGTCCCTTCTTTTCTCTTATTTTTAATCAGCTTTGACACTAGAAACTTTCAGTTCTGATTTGGGTTCAGGATTTTGGAAAATCAGTTAGGGGAGGTTCAGAAGGAGTCCAAAGAAGGCAATGGCACCCCACTCCAGTAGTCTTCCTGGAAAATCCCATGGATGGAGGAGCCTAGTCGGCTGCTGTCTATAGGGTCACACAGAGTTGGACACGACTGAGGCAACTTAGCAGCAACAGCAGCAGAAGGAGTCAGTCATGAAGGAGATGTTTGAGGTCACTGGATTGTTCAGATGTTCAAGAGACCTACTAAATAATGGCTCAAATGGTGGTGATTTTCTACAAAGCTCTCAGAAGACTATTTCTGCAGTTACTGTTACATATTTAAAATAATTGATAGGTAGCCATGTCTTTAAAAAGCAAATATTTTTTAATTAGGTCAATATTTAACAAATTAGAATCTCTCTTCAAGAGCAAGTCTCAGGTTGTAGAGCCTAAAGCTCTCTTTAAGAAATTATAAAATTAAGAATATAAAGTTATATATTATAGTTAATATTTTTAGAATGGGAAAAGAAGTCACAATGTATTACAAATACAAAATTTGGGGAAAAACCATAAATATCACAAATTTACAAATATCATACTCTCTAATATCTCCTACATTCTTTAGTTAATATTTTTTATTGCTTCTTCTCATGGTACTTTTGTAAGGTCAATTTCTATAATTATTGAATGATGTTGCAGTGTTCCCTCTATCATGGATAATCTTTTTTTTTAAGTGATACTTTAGAAAAGTTTCTTAGAGCTTCATTTGTTACTGGTAAAATTTTAGGATTATTGTCAAATTTGAGAAAAACCTTTACTGAGTTAGTTTTATTATCAGAGATTTAGAAGAGTTTTTCACAAACTAGCCTCTAGCTTTGTACATTGTAATTGTTGCCTCTGCCATCCAGATACCTCCAAGTGCTGGGTGCCATTGAACAACTTCCTATGTCCATGTATATCCATGTTACAAAGGTAGGTGGTAAGGATGTTGCTTCAAAGTTCTTCCTATGTCAAGATATCTAGCAATAATGTAACTACTCACAGAAGTAATTTAAGACCACATAAAATGCGAAGAGTTGACTCATTGGAAAAGACCCTGATGCTGGAAGGGATTGGGGGCAGGAGGAGAAGGGGACGACAGAGGATGAGATGGCTGGATGGCATCACTGACTTGATGGGCGTGAGTTTGAGTAGACTCCGGGGGTTTGTGATGGACAGGGAGGCCTGGCGTGCTGCGATTCATGGGGTCACAAAGAGTCAGACACGACTGAGTGACTGAACTGAACTGAAGTGAAAGACATCCCACTAAACCAATACTAAATACAGTCCCAACTCAACTTCCCTACAAATGCCCACAACCACTCCAAGTACTACCTGACCGAGGGAAAGTGATGGGGGAGGGATGGGTATCAAAGTGGAAAAATTCAGCGGACAAGCTAGCTGCAGTTAAAGTATCTCAGTAAAGCATGTCATCTGGTGAACGCAGTATGAGCCTCCCCCCAGGGGTTTTGAAGAGGCTGTACCATTGAGGCACCTGTGTATCTGTCAATCCCAAACTTCTAATTTTTCCCTTCTCCTACACTTCTTCTTTGGTAACCAAAGTTTGTCCTCCATGTCTATGAGTCTATTTCTGTTTTATAGATAAGTTCATTTGCATCATTTTTCTAGACTCAGTATGTAAGTGATATCACATGGTATTTGTCTTTGTCTGTCTGACTTACTTCACTTACTATGAGCATCTCTAGGTCCATGCATGTTGCTGCAAATTTTCAGCCCTAGGTATTGATAGCTGTTTTGGAAGCTGTCTCGCAGCTTCTCCCTTCAGGTTCTGTGGCTCAAACACTCACCTATACACGTGCTACCTTTGTGAGTTCTCTCAAAGAGGGCCTTGCTGCTTGCAGGCAGCCATGAAAAGGCCCCTTCCATGTCACTCACATCCTGTTTGTTTTTTCCCTATGTAGATAAAAATAAAGCTCTCCTGGGTATAGACAGGGCTTCCCAGGTGGCTCAGTCAATAAAGAATCTCCGTGTAGTGCAGGAGCCCTGGGTTCGATCTCTGGGTCAGGGAAGACCCTCTGGAGTAGGAAATGGTATAGATAAGAACAAAGAAGAGGAGAGGCACAAAATAGAGAGAGAACTGAAACAGACTCAACTACCATTTCTGGAAAATCAGGACTTGGAGGGGATTCCCAGGAGCTTCCTCTCAGGAGGGAGGTAGCCAGGACCCTCCGTGAGTGAGAATATGGTGTCCACGCTATGGAGGAAGGGTGGATGGAACAATCTTTGCTGTCTATCATCTCCATCCCCCATCCCATCCCTCTAGTCTCTGAATAACAGGGGAGGCAGGGTGGAGTGAGATGGAAAGTTCTTGGAAGAAATGAGAGAATGGAGATGCTGAAGGAAACCCCCAGTAGTGGCCATGGCCACTGGCTAGACACCAATCCCCATGGCTATCCATAAAGAACACAGGTAAGAAGGAGATTACCTCACTATAGATCGTGTTTTTTTAAAAAAAAAACTTTTTTCCTCAGGTTCACAAACTGAAGGACATTTAAAGAAAACCGAAGGGCTAGCATAATGTCAAGGTTAACATTTTAATTGCATAAAACACCGAGAAAGCCTACGCTTGTCATTTTTACAAGGTTACCTTTCCTGTACAATGGAGGCTTTTATCCAACAACTATATACGAGTTGGTGACATGACACGGAATGTGACTTACATAAACAGGAGAGCTCACACTCTTTTCTCGCCCAGAGCTCCTCCAGAAGCCACCATCAAGTAGCTAAATGGTGGCCTTTAAAACCTTTCCTCACAGATAAGAAATGCACACATATGTGTCATTTTGTAGTTTTGAATGCTCAGGGCTTAATTCTCCTGTGGTATGTCTGCCCCCTCCCCATGCCCAGACCCCAAGGACTTCAAAGAGGGGTTTGCAGGTGGAATAGCAGATAAGCGCTGGAGAATTTAGCTCTTTGGGATGATGTGATCACATAACAAAAGACTGCTGTAACCCCTTGAGAAGGTAACATTAAGGTTACCATTGGAGCCTTAACTCTGAATTCCCTGAATCTAGGGCAATGCAGAGTATATAGCCCCACAGCGTAATACTTCACAGTGTTTTACAATGAGCAGAAAAAGAAAAAGAAAAAAATCTTGTAAAAAACGGAAAGCCTTTCAGATCTATGCATTGAATCTTTTTTTTTGAAAGATAAGTTCCAAGATTGAAAAGTAGCTTGAGGTAAGTTTCAACACATTATACACGCTTAGGAAAATAACAGCTTTGTATATTAATACAAGGTATGCGAGAAATGTGTCCTTATTGGTCGATACGCAAACGTCTATTTATATTTTCATCTCATGGGGCTTCCCAGGTGGTGCTGGTGGTAAAGAACCCACGTGCCAGTGCAGGAGATATAAGAGATGTGGGTTCAATCCCTGGGTTGAGAAGATCCCCCAGAGAAGGAAATGGCACCCCACTCCAGTATTCTTGCCTGGAGAATCCCATGGACAGTGGAGCCTGGCAAGCTACAGCCCATAGGGTTCCAAAGAGCTAGAAACTTAGCATGCATGAGACTCAGGAACACAAAGGCAGTTGTCATCCATAAGCACAAACTTATTCATAAAAGAGCCTCATTCCCACAATCAGTCTTGAAATAGAAATCCGAATCCTCAAGTGCAGATGAAAAATGTCATCAGTGCCTACATCTCAAAATGAAGGTGCAATCCCATTAAAACAAGACTGATTCTTTTGAAAATTAAGAGAACACCACCACTCAGATTATACATGGTGATGCTGAATGGTAATATCCAATAACTTATGTAGAGCACACTAGTTTTGTTCTCCCAGCCAGGAGGAAGGCAGGTTTGTGATCACCCAGAGCTAGAAGCATGGAACTGGCTGAAAGAAAGCCAAAAGAGTAAACACCAGAAAGAGGGCCCTGGCAGAACAGGGTCCTGTTTCATTACATCACCATATAACGTACTCTATCTACTTTGTTCTTATCTCTTGTTTCTTATCTGTTTCCCCCAAATAGCATATACATTTCCCTAAGGACACAAATTATCTGTTTTGCCTATTTTTGTATCCCCAGAAAGTGCCTGGGACATAGAGGCATTCAGATATTCATTAAATGAACGAATAGATTCCTTGATGTACAAATCCATCCCTTCTCATCCAGTCCCTTCAAATGTTGAATTCAGAGTGAACCCAGAAGGCGATGAGCAAGGTTTTTTGTCAGGACAATCTAATGAGTACTTGTGTGTATGCGTGCTAAGTCACTTCAGTCGTGTCCAACTCTTTTCAATCCCATGGACTGTAGCCCATCAGGCTCCTCTGTCTATGGGATTCTCCAGGCAAGAATACTGGAGTGGGTTTCCATGCCCTCCTCCAGGGGATGTTCCTGACCCAGGGATCGAACCCATGTCTCTTATGTATGCATTGGCAGGTGGGTTCTTTACCATTAGTGCCACCTGGGAAATCTTTCTGTTAATTGACCCTAAATGTGTTCAGTTCAGTTCAGTTCAGTCGCTCAGTCGTGTCCAACTCTTTGCAACCCCATGAATCACAGCACGCCAGGCCTCCCTGTCCATCACCAACTCCTTGAGTTTACTCAAACTCACATCCATCTAGTTGGTGATGCCATCCAGCCATCTCATCCTCTGTTGTCCCCTTCTCCTCCTGCCTCCAATCCCTCCCAGCATCAGGGTCTTTTCCAATGAGTCAACTCTTCACATAAGGTGGCTGAGGTATTGGAGTTTCAGCTTCAGCATCAGTCCTTCCAAAGAATGTTCAGGACTGATTTCCTTTAGGAAATCAATTGGCCCTGGTTGGATCTCCTTGCAGTCCAAGGGACTCTCAAGAGTCTTCTCCAACACCATAGCTCAAAAGCATCCATTTTTTGGTGCTCAGCTTTCTTCACAGTCCAACTCTCACATCTATACATGACCACTGGAAAAACTATAGCCTTGACTAGACAGACTTTTGTTGGCAAAGTAATGTCTCTGCTTTTTAATACACTATTATAGGTTGGTCATAACTTAATGGACTGTAAATATCAAAGAAATCTCTTACTGCTTCTTTGGCATTACTACAGAAATAGAATTTGGACACTTACAGAGAGGTAGATCTTCTGTTTTCTAAGAAAATCACCTGGCAGTCAGCATAATGATGGAACTGGCCTCCTGATGAGTGCTGAAGAGATTCCCTGGCAGTGGAGATTGAAAAACAGATATTGGGTATTTTCTGGCCAGAACCCTGTAGATGAAATTCCCACCACGTAAGGGAGCTTAGTCCGGCTCTTTTAAGAGATGTCCCAATTTCCTCTCCAGCATAAAGGCATTTTCCATGGCTCCGAGCTGCATGGTTGTGTTTTGAAGACATTTACACTCAGGGGTTTGGAGTTCTGCTCCTGACTGCAGGTCTCCTTGGCCATTTCCCCCAGCTCCTCCTGGCTGTTCTTTGAATCACAACACTGCCAACAGGCAGGATCTCAGCAGAGTAGGTTGACTGGCTTTTCTCAAAGAGATTTACTGTTCAGCAGTCATACCAACAGGAGAAATCTGTTTACTGTAATTGAGTAAGGAGGTCACGTCGTATTTCTTTCGAAAATTGTAACTTCATTAATACAACCTCCAGGCAGTTTCTTCAAGCTAGACATAGGCCTTGGTTAAAGCAAGATTCTACATTTCTCTGCAGTAAAGACAAAAGACATTACGAGAAGAAATGAAAGATTCTAGAGAGTTGAGTTAGCTCCAGGCATATCGGGAAGAGGGCACATTCTTGTTGGGGCATTAGAAGGAAGAGCACAAGACAAAAGTTCTGTGAGTTTGCATTCTAATTTTGTTATCATCTTCCTAAGAGTCATATTTTATGTGGCTATTGCTATTTCTGAATATAGTTGATAAGATGTGGAATTCATATTAATGTAACTGAAAGCAGGGCCTGGCTGCTCACCATCAAAATCCAATAAAGAAGCCAGATTGGTGGAAAGGAATGTTTGCTTTATTTTGGATGCTGGCAACTGAGGGTGAGGGCAGACGCCCCCTACACCTCCAACAATCAGGGGGCCAGAGCTTTCATAAATGGACGGAAGAAGGATGCGACATGCAGAAACAGCATAGTCAGCTCTGACAGTCATTGAGATTGGTCATCCAAGGTCTGACCAGTGTCATCTTGATTGCTTTCAGTTCAGTTCAGTTCAGTTCAGTTCGGTGGCTCAGTCGTGTCCAACTCTTGGTGACCCCATGAATCACAGCACGCCAGGCCTCCCTGTCCATCACCAACTCCTTGAGTTTACTCAAACTCATGCCCATCGAGTCAGTGATGCCATCCAGCCATCTCATCCTCTGTCGTCCCATTCTCCTCCTGCCCCCAATCCCTCCCAGCATTAGGGTCTTTTCCAATGAGTCAACTCTTCACATGAGGTGGCCAAAGTACTGGAGTTTCAGCCTCAGCATCAGTCCTTCCAATGAACACCCAGGACTGATCTCCTTTAGGATGGACTGGTTGGATCTCCTTGCAGTCCAAGGGACTCTCAAGAGTCTTCTCCAACACCACAGTTCAAAAGCATCAATTCTTCAGGCTCAGCTTTCTTCACAGTCCAACTCTCACATCCATACATGACCACTGGAAAAACCATAGCCTTGACTGGATGGACCTTTGTTGGCAAAGTAATGTCCCTGCTTTTTAATATGCTCTCTAGGTTGGTCATAACTTTCCTTCCAAGGAGTAAGTGTCTTTTAATTTCATGACTGCAATCACCATCTGCAGTGATTTTGGAGCCCAAAAAAATAAAGTCTGACACTGTTTCCACTGTTTCCCCATCTATTTGCCATGAAGTGATGGGACCAGATGCCATGATCTTAGTTTTCTGAATGTTGAGCTTTAAGCCAACTTTTTCACTCTCCTCTTTCACTTTCATCAAGAGGCTTTTTAGTTCCTCTTCACTTTCTGCCATAAGGGTGGTGTCATCTGCATATCTGAGGTTATTGGTATTTCTCCCGGCAATCTTGATTCCAGCTTATGCTTCTTCCAACCCAGCATTTCTCATGATGTACTCTGCATATAAGTTAAATAAGCAGGGTGACACTATACAGCCTTGACATACTCCTTTTCCTATTTGGAACCAGTCTGTTGTTCCATGTCCAGTTCTAACTGTTGCTTCCTGACCTGCATACAGGTTTCTCAAGAGGCAGGTCAGGTGGTCTGGTATTCCCATTTCTTTTAGAATTTTAGGTATAGTTAGTCTGCAGTTCCAAGGTCGGTTTGTTCCCATTTGCTTGAGGCCAGTTCTCGGAATTGTGGCAGCTGATGTCAGGGCTAGTCTGGTTATCCTGTAGTTAACTTCTTCCACCTGGTGGGGGTTTCAGTATCTATAAGACAGTTCACAGGGTACAGGTCAGAATATTCTTACCCCTCAAAAAAAGGCTAAAGCTCATTGACTGTGCTTAATGCCCACATTAAGATCTGGTCTCCTTTGTTTTTCTTTGTTTCTGCATATTCTCACTTCCCTGATTAAACTTAGTTTTTGGCTAAAGTTTTTCCACAGACAAAAGGCAGGCAGAAGACATGGGAGACCAGGACTATAGGGTCCTGCTGTTTCATTAACATACATCCCAACAGTCAAAACTTAAAACTCATTCCTATATAAAAAAATGCTTATTTGAACTGGAAAGTTGGATGCTAAATTAATTGTGACCTTATTTTATAGGATATATGAACCAAATTGTAACAAAGGCATTGGAAAGATTTGAGGCTCTTAAAAAAAAAAAAAAAGATTATTCACAATAGTTCTTTAGAAATACACTATGTGACGTCCCAACAGTCAGCCTCCTGAGCTTTAAAGCAGGCAACTTTTTAAAAGAATCTTTGACCATAGAACCATGACAGTGATCATCTTTGAAAAGATGGTCTGGATGAAGCTTTGGGTGATCAAAATTAAAACATAACAAAACCCCAAACCTCTGTGATCTTAAGTACAATACTTCCTTGTGTTTCCCACCATTTTTGTGACTAAGATTTATGGTGCTGTCAGCTTGAGCATCCTGTTTTACAGCCGCCGAAAGAAAGGTTCATGTTTCCCATTCACTGCTGAGTCTGGGAGAGCTGTGTGCAGGTTAGAACTATTGAGAGAGGCTGACTGTCCTATTCTAATAAGCTGTCTGAAAGAATCTTCTTTCCATTGGTAATGTTTCCATAATGACACACAATGTTAATTTTTCCAGAGGTGTATACAGACTCAGATTACTGTGAGAAGCACTTTCCTGGTGTGACTTACGGCTGGCCATTGGCAAAAGTCCTTAAGCCATTCGAGCCAGTTAACCATCAGAGTTTTTACAAGAGTTATAGGAGGTTAACTGTGGCACGTAGTAAGCACTCAGTGAATGATCAGTAAACTTTTTGTTTGTGTCAGTTGGTGTTTTCAGACTGATTACTCAGTATTTTTGGAGAAATAAATGCCCACTAGTTCATGGATGGTTTCCGTTCTCCTCCCCTGCTCCAGCCAGCGGCCTTCCTGAATCAATGGCTGCATCACAGTTCCCGGAGCAGTGCAGCCTTGCTTGCTTAAGGAACACCTTCCTTCTATTCCTATTTATATCCTATTCCTCTTTCTCCTTCAAACTCCCCTACCCACTCCACGTACCTCTTCCTTCCATCCAGGTTGAAGCCTCAAGAGCAGGAAGAGTGGAGGGTTAGGGAGAAGAGAAGGAAAGAATGAATGCTTTGGATGGTTCTGCCTCGTGGATGGCACCAAGCTAGGAGCTTTACATGCACTACATCATTTTAGTTTTCTAACACCTTTGTGGAATCTCTCATTTTTCTTCTTTAAAAATTTTTATTGGAGTAGAGTTGATTTACAATGTTGTGTTAGTTTCAGATATACAGCAAAGTGAATCAGTTCTACATATACATATATCTTCTCTTTTTAAGATTCTTTTCCCATATAGGCCATTACAGAATATTGAACAGGGTTTCCTGTGCTAGACAGTATGTCCTTATTAGTTATCTACTTTATATATAGTACTGTGTATTTGTCAGTCCATATCTCCCACTCTATCCCTCCCCTGGAGGAGGAAATGGCAACCTCCTGCAGTAATTCTGCTTGGAAAATCCCATGGACAGAGGAGCCTGGCGTTCCTCACTGGTCACCATAGGTTTTTTTCCTACATCTGTGACTCTATATGTTTTGTAAAGAAGTTCATTTGTACCATTTTTTTTTATATTCCACATAGACCTAATATTTGAGTAAACAATTTAACCCAAATTAGTTATTTCATCCTTTTTCTATACTTGTCCTATGAGGAAATCCTTCCAGTTAAGTAAGAGAGAGGCAGTTCAGTTCAGTTGCTCAGTCGTGTCCAACTCTTTGCAACCCCGTGGACTGCAGCACGCCAGGCCTCCTTGTCCATCACCAACTCCCAGAGTTTACTCAAACTCATGTCCATCGAGTCAGTAATGCCATCCAACCATCTCATCCTCTGTCATCTGCTTCTCCTCCCACCTTCAATCTTTCTCAGCATCAGGGTCTTTTCCAATGAGTCAGCTCTTTGCATCAGGTGGCCAAAGTATTAGAGTTCAGCTTCAGCATCCGTCCTTCCAATGAATGTTCAGGACTGATTTCCTTTAGGATGGACTGGTTGGATCTCCTTGCAGTCCAAGGGACTCTCAAGAGTCTTCTCCAGCACCACAGTTCAAAAGCATCAATCCTTTGGTACTCAGCTTTCTTTATAGTCCAACTCTCACATCCATACATTACTACTAGAAAAACCATAGCTTTGAATTCCTTGAATTCAAGTTCTATTTAACCCTATGTTCCAGTAATAATGGTGGCAACAATGCAAGTAACAGCAGTGAGAATAGTCGCTGTAGTAGTGGGATGATGGTAGTAACGGCAGTAATGATAGTAGCAGAAATACTAGTCATCTGTCTCTTGATCTACGGACAAGAGTTCAATATTCAGCTTTGTGTCTTTTGAGTTTTCATGTTTTAGATATTCAAACAGTACCAATAAGTTCCCCAAGTTTATGAATTCGAATTTGTCTTGTTTCCAGGGACTTTTTGGACACTAGTTGGAACCCAGTGTTTTGTTTTCCATTTTTAACTCTAACATTAACAGAGCGTCTGTTATCTTTTTTGGGGGCTGCATTTGACACTTATCCCCATGGATCCAGGGTCTTAAATAAGAAGATTTGACACAGAAAGGTTATGATCTCTGTGACTGAGAAATACCTCAGAACACAGCCTGCCCCGAGGCTCCTTTGAGCTCCTGGCCAGTACCTGCTGATTATGATGTAAGTCACACCATGAGGATGTAGGGAGAATCAGGGGGTGAGAGTAGGAAGAGGGTTGGGGGATAGCAAGCAGCCCCCACCTTTGCAAAGCTCTTCGTGTTCTTTTCCAGGAAGACTTAGGACTTTGGAGAAAGTTAGTCCATCTGGCACCAAGTGTCCTGAGTAAGGTACTATCTGAAAGACTCTTCCTTTCTTGTTTTTAATATTTATTTATTTGGCTGTGCCTAGTCTTAGATGCAGCCTGTGGGATCTAGTTCCCTGACCAGGGATTGAACCCGGGCCCCCTGCATTGGGAGCACAGAGTTTTAGCCACTGGGCCACCAGGGAAGTCCCCAAACTGTCAGTTTCTTAATCACCTTCCCGAGTTTGGAGCCACATATTTTCCAAGTACATATTTCTAAGACAGTCAGCAGCAGGTTCCTCCATCCTACTGCTCATCTTTGCTGAAGCTGAAGGAAGATGAAATATTGTTGCAATTGACTTTCAGAGTAGAAATTTATTTTATTAAGGGTCCAATAATCAAATAGAAAAAACTTAACTAATGTAGCTTTGAGTCTTTCAAAATACCCATCCTCTCTTTAAATTGTTTCCCTTGAAAAGGGAGGGGCAAACTCAGAGGATACACTTTTAAGCATGGCCAAGAGTATGAACGCTTCTTGGTGACTTCGGATTGTCTCAATCCTAGTGGGATGTCTCTGAAACACTCCCAAAGGAAAGATTAGGAACTCATCTTCTTTCTTGGGATAAGGAAGATGCTCTATTCTTGAGCAGGAATTTCTCTTTCTTGAATCCCTGATGGTAAATAATCCACTTGCAATGCAGGAGACCCAAGTTCGATACCTGGGTCAGGAAGATCCCCTGGGTAAGGGAGAATCCCATGGATAGAGGAGTCTTGTGGGCTACAGTCCATGGAGTTGCAAAGAGTCAGACATGACTGAGCAACGAAGCATGAATGCATGCCCCTACATTAAGCCATCCTTTAAGCCAGAAGGAAGTAGATGTCACCAGAATGCTTTACCTATCCTTGAATGCACTGGAGGGACAATCATTCCTGGAAGACACCCCCACCCCCAATTCAGTAGCATGTAAAAGCCACTACCCATCGGCCGGATCTAGAAACTGGCTGCCCATGTGGCCGCCACTTGGTGAGGGTTTGTAAAAAGCCAGAGCACACCCAGAGAAAGCTGCAGTCTTTCCTAATGTGAGTCTCTCCTTCTTTAATGTTCCAGACTTGCCTGGGAGCAGCCCTGCCTGGAATGCAGCAGGCACTCAATATGTGTGGCCTGTACAAATAAAGATGTATACACAGTTCAGTTTTTCTACCAATGATATTTTTCAGGTTTAATAATTTATGGTCAAAAGCAAAGAGATAATAAATTACCATGGCGATTTTGTCCACTCACTTGTAGTATCTTAGATAAATAATTCTTTAAAAACAAAGTTTTGGATCCCTAATTATTTCAGTCATTGAGTCACATATTTACAAGAAAATTAACTATTAGATTAGAACTGCCTCTAGAATTCAAAGACAATGAAAGACTCCTTTTGGTAAAATGGTTATTGGTTCAGGATAGATCCAAAATACATGGATAAGCAATCCTAACTTTTCCTCTGTGTGCACTTGAGCAAACCACTGAAGGTCTCTAGATCTCATTTTCTTGTTTCTCAAGGGTCAGGTTGGGTGTGATGAGTTCCAAGGACCCTGCCAGCTCTGATTCTTATACATTTGGCAAAATCTTGGCAGAAGAATAATCAGATTAGAAGTCATGCTTTCACTGTGGGTGGCCCGTTAAAGACTTCATCCTTCGATTTCCCTTTCTCAGCAAACCCAACTATCATACCAGTAGGAACACCTCTCTTTTTTGGCACTTAGAGTGGTTTTTCTCTTTCTCTTTTCTTAAACTAATCCTATTGTTGTCTAACGGTTGGTATATCTCTCCAAAGAAATAAGTGCATGCTCACTAATATGTCAGTAATTTGAAGGCTATCTGTTTATGCCACCAGACTTTTAAATTTTTGAGAATAAGATGTATATTTGGCTGTTTGTGATGTCATAGGCCCCTAGCACTGTGTCTAGAATCCAGTAGAGACCAGAGCTACTCAAGTATGTACTAATCACCCTCTGAATCAGAATCTTGTTGAAAAGTTGCCAATTTCTCACCACCACCACCACCTCAAAACTCCTGCTGGAGATCTATGTTATCAAAATCTCTGAATGTGGAGCCTTGGAATCAGCATTTCAACAAGCATCCATGGGGATTCCTCTGCACCCTGAAGCTTGACAATCTCTGCAGTGTACCGCCCATAAATATGTTTCCAATGATGAATAAATATTTCCATAGCAAGGGAAACTTATCCTTTCCCCAAACAAAGGTCTTAGACTCAGAGGTCAATACCAAGGAGCAAAGGCACAGGATAAACAAAAAACAAAAAAAATCTTGCACTTAAACCAGTAGTTATTAAGTACCAGTGGTAAAGTAACCTATGTGCAGTCTTAGGAAAATGCAAATCCAGACTCTGTTCCTCTAAGGTCAGTGGAACCATAGACTAAACAGGAGAGATTTTGTTTAAGTTTATTTTGACCGCATTGTCACTTTATTTTTTTTTTCCAATTATTTTTATTAGTTGGAGGCTAATTACTTCGCAACATTGCAGTGGGTTTTGTCATACATTGACATGAATCAGCCATGGAGTTACATGTATTCCCCATCCCGATCCCTCCTCCCACCTCCCCCCCCCACATTGTCACTTTAAATTCCCTGATTTGGGCTGCTCCCAACTGACAATTCGAGGAGGTCCCACCCCTCCTAGATGATACACTTCAAAAACAAAAGAACACTTCACTTCTATAAAAACAAAGTACAGATGAAGGTAATGGTCAAAGCTCCAGCTTGATCTGAAGTTTCCATCTTCCTCATCTCCCACATCTCAGCCAAATTGTGAGCAGAGAGCCTATGTTTGGGGAATGGAGTCAAAAACGTTCTCTCTGTTTCCACCTGAAGCTTCAGCTCGTTCTCCTCTGTCATCAATTTCTGACCCTTCAGAACTGAGGAAGGTGGGCACAGTCCTCCAGGCACTCTGCCAGATGGCTTTATGCTCATAGGAGTGTGAGATATTTAGATCTTTTAAGACTTTTGGGCGGTGATTTTGTGGTTTTTTTGGGAAACCTCCAGTCCTGGCCACTCAAATATAGATCCCTCAGTGGGATCTATAGTAGTGGGAGAAATGAACTACCTCTACAGTCTCTTTGCTGACATCTGTCCACTCCTCCTCGGAGAGCCCTCAGGAGTCCACACCAGGATTCTCTCATCCAGCCCCTAGGAAATTCTCACTCATACCAGAAGTACTAGTCACCAGGGCCTCCATCTCTCACTAGCTTCCACATTGGAGCAGCTAACCAGGTTATGTCTCTCCTTTTGCCTTTTCCAAGCAAAAGCCTGACACAAGTCCTGTGTGTCCCCTAACGCAAGGACATAATAAGCTGTCCTCCTTGGAAACTCCTCCTTCTTGATGTCAGGTGAAGGAGAAAGAGCCCCTACTACCTGAAGGGAGTGGGACTCACAGAACACCCATAGCTCTTTCCAAAAATGTGATTTTAGATCCTATGTCTGGGACTCCCCTGGTGGTCCAGAGGTTAAGACCACACTTCCAATGCAGGGGGTGCTGGTTCGATCCCTGGTCAGGGAACTAAGTTCCCACAGGCCCTGTGGTGAGCCAAAGAAATAAAAACAGCAACAAATAAAAAAATAAAATTGTATGCCTCTGTAACATAGGTGAAGAATTAAGAGGTGTCCACTTAATTCTCAGATCTCTTTAAAAATCTTCATCTTGCTCCAGCAATGTACTGCAGTGTCTGATATCTGCCACCATAGAATGACCTTAAGTCCCCATAACAGAATGAGATGACACTAAAACATTTAAACATGACTTTAGTAGAAGCTCAGAGAGTAATTGAGCTCACTCAGAATGAATCTCCATGTGGCAGAGAGCCTTTTATTCTGCCCAACTGAGACATCCAAAGCACAACTGGGAATCATCAAGATCTAAAAACCATCCAAGGGCCAGAGTTCCCTCAACCACCTGTGGCCTACCTTCCAAATTCTAGATCTCTTTTCTGAGGACCTACCTCTCTCCATCAATGCATACCATCAAAGGCCATGTATTTCATAGCCTGATCCTCCAGCAGAAGTTCTTAGCCTTGGTAAGAATCTATGGATGGGCATCAGAGGGGCCAGAACCGCCCCCCCCAAAAGTATGTTAAATTTACAAATATAAACATGTCTCTTGGGGAAATGATGTATTTTTTTATAAGATTCTCAAGGAGGTCAAGATCAGAATAAAAGCTCATCTCAACCCTGAAATCTCTACATGGTCATAACACGGCATTCCTGACAGGTGTAAGAGACACATGTGTACCATAACCAGGTATCTCTTTGAACCTACTAGGGGCTTCCCTGGTATCTCAGTTGGTTAAGAATCCACCTGCAATGTAGGAGACCCCGGTTCAATTCGTGGGTTGGGAAGATCCTCTGGAGAAGGGATAGGCTACCACTCCAGTATTCTTGGGTTTCCCTGGTGGCTCAGCTGGTAAAGAATCTGCCTGCACTGTGGGAGAGCTGGGTTCTATCTCTGGGTTGGGAAAGTCCCCTGGAGAAGGGAACAGCTACCCACTCCAGTATTCTGGCCTGGAGAATTCCATGGACTCTATAGTCCATGGGTGGCAAAGAGTCGGACACAACTGGGTGACCCTCACTTTCACTTCACTTTCACTAGGTGCTAAGAGGAAGCAGAAGAGGTTACACAGAAAGATGAGCTGAGTTTTGAAAGAAGTAAAGGATCACGACAGACAGGGATGGGGGGAAAGACCATTTCAAGAAGTAGGATAACCATGAACAAAAGCATGGACGAAGGAAAGCCAAGTATGTGGGGGGAAATGACATGCAGGTTGTCTGATGGGAACAGAGGGTACATGTAGGTAAATGGCGGAGCCCAAGACACAAAGTGGGGATGAGGCTATGGTGTGAATGGCTATAATATGAATGGTAAGGACTTATTTTGGAGACATAAGAAATTGGTAAAAATCTTTAAATAGAAGCATGAACATATCATTGTATCATGATTGGGCACCTACATGTCTATTTTCCCAGAGAGAACATGAATGAACTTTGGGAAAGCTGAATCAGAGTCTAGTTCAGGTTTATACTTCTTGAATATCCCCTGGCATGTGGTAGGTGCTTAATAACCTCTTAGAGAAAGGAGAGAAGATGGGTAAAGAGGAATGGAGGGAGGAAAGTAGGGGAAGAAGAAAGGAGGAAGATGGGAGTGGGAAAGGGAGAAGGAAAGGCAGGTGGAGGAAGGGGAAGTTGGTCTTTACAAATAGATGAAGTGGAAGAGAAAACACAAGGCCATTGCACTGGTCCAGGCCAAAAATAATGAGAGCATTCACGAAGGGAGAGAGTAACATATTTATGAGATGCTTAGTTGCCATAAAATTCGATTTCTCATCTTCCTCTAAACAGATCTTCTATAACCTGTTTAAGGTTTGTATTTAATGATTTAATTCAGTATAAGCAGAAAGGACCTGTATGTGTTGTTTTACCAATACTGTTAATGACTCTGTGCTCATCTATCCTAAGCTTTTGCCCAGCTTCTGTGATGAACAGAGTATGCATTTACTGATGGCTAGGAGTAGAGTATAGCCGTGGAACAAGCAGCTAGAAACTGACCCAGAGGGCCCCTGGATCTACATCGTGATTTTGCCCATTCCCCTAACAAGGCAACACTTGTTTATATCTGACTGACTTTCACATCCTGCTAGCCCAGACATCCTAAGAACCTGATCTTCTTCTCAAACCCTCTTAATCCATATGCTCTATGATGTTTCTCCCCAGATTGGGTAGATTTTGGGTCAGCCTGGGTTCTGATGACATTTTTCACTCTTCTAAGATTACGATTTAATCTGCCCATCTCAGACCCACCTGAAGCTCTTTTCCGTTTTTGCAGATAACCTTTCAGAGCACTCTAAGCCTGTCATTTCCTCTTTGACCACATTTTATATACACGTATTTCACATTGAATTTCTATAGCACACCTTCAAATCCTGAATCCTGAAATGTTAATTTTCTTCCTTTATAACTTTGTGAACTAGTTCATAAGCAAAATTATGAGCTAGTTCATAAGCAAAATTATGAATAGTTCATAAACAAAATTATGCTACAGAATTTTAGGACATAGCTTCAGATGTGTCAGGATGGCTATCTCTGTCTGTATAACTATAAAAAAAGGAACATAGGAATCATAGGAATTTGCCTTAGTTTTTTATATAAATATATAAACTTCTTCAAAGTTAATTGAAGATCCATATGTGCTCAGAAATCACGTAACTGGCATGTAGTCACCTAGAAATCCAAGCAGTGGATCTTTTTAAACTCAAGAATCCTACCTTTGCATATATCTTCCTTTGTGAGCCAACCCATAGCAAGCCTGTGACACAATTAGGGTGAAAAGAATAGGGTAAAATTAACAAGGGGCAAATCAAATTACAGTTCCTTGCAATCATCATTTCTCAATTACTTTTATTGGAGTATATTTAATTTACAATGTTGTGTTAGTTTCAAGTGTACCACAAAGAATATCAGTTACACATACACATATATCCACTTTGTTTTAGATTCTTTTCCTATATAGGCCATTACAGAGTATTGAGTAGAGTTCCCTGTGCTATACAGTAGGTCCTTATTAGTTATCTGTTTTATAGATGGTCGTATGTATATGTCAATCCCAATCTCTCAATCTATCCCTCTCCTGTCTCACCCCCTGGTAATTATAAGGCTGTTTTCTACATCTGCAACTTTATTTCTGTTTTGTAGATAAGTTCATTTGTACCCTTTTAAAAAAAATTCCACATATAAGTGATATCATATATTTGTCTTTCTCTGATTTACCTCACTCAGTATGATACTCTCTAGGTCCATCCATGCTGCTGTAAATGGCATTCTTTCTTTCTTTTTACAGCTGAGTAATATTCCATTGTGTATATGTACCACATTTTCTTTATCCATTCCTATACTGGTGGGCATGTAGGTTGCTTCCATATCCTGGCTGTTGTAAATAGTGCTGCAGTGAACATTGGATTGCATGTGTGTTTTCAAATTGTAGTTTTCTCCAAATATATTCCCAGGAATGAAATTGCTGATTCATATGATACTCTATTTTTAGTTTTTTAAAGAACTCCATACTGTTCTCCATGGTGGATGCACCAGTTTACACTTCCACCAACAACATAGGATGATTTCTTTTTCCCCACACCCTCTCCTGCATTTATCATTTGTAGATTTTTTTGTAATGATGGTCATTCTGACCAGTGTGAGGTGATACCTCATTATAGTTTTGATTTGCTTTTCTCTCACAATTAGTGATGTTGAGTCATTTCTCAACTATTTAGTGAACGTCTATTATATGCAGGTTGCTGAGAGAAGGCAGGAAGATTAAGGGTGGGAAAGGAACTGACTAAAACCTGGCTCACTTCTGTTGAAAGCTATTTGGTAAAAGAGGCAAGCGAGTGCACATTATTCATTGTAATACAGAGGACCCCATGAATGTCCCTTCTGGGAGGACAGGGGACAACGATTCATCCTGGCCACTGTGAGCACCAGCCCTACTTGGCAGAGCATCTGCTACTCAGCTCTGGTTTCCATACAGGAATGAGAGTCGTGTGGCCAGACTTTCCGGTTTATTTTTAAGAATAATGGACAATGCATATTTTATGTTGACTCTCCTGATTTTTTAATCTTGTCAACTAATTCAAACTTTTTAAAAGTTCTGTTTTTGTCTGTGTGGGGATGGGGCATCCTGGTCTTTATGTCCATGTACCACCAGCTTCTACCTCTGAACTAGAAGTGAGGGTTCTCAACAGGGGTTAGAATGAGTCCAGAAAGGTGGGCTGGAGCCAAAGTGGGCTTCAATATGGGCTGAGCAGTATGATTTCATTCTCTGATGAATAGAAGCTATCGTAATCCTTTTTTTTAATTAGCGGTATAATCCCATCTATATTTTAGAAAATTAACTCTGATGGCAGAGGGGCACTTGACACATGATCTGATAACATTTATTGAATTAATGAATGAGAGAAAGAAGGAACAGGGAAGGTAAGAGTTTAAGAGGTCAGTTAATAAGCTCTTTCAATGATCCAGACAAAAATGAAAATGGGAAGAAAGTAATATATACAGAAACTATCTGGAGGGCAGAGTGATGCTTTTGTGGAGATTGTTAATGCTGTTTACCAATTTTTTCTGACTCTCCCCCTCTCTAGGACGTGATAGTATGACACTTCCTGGTCCCCTTGCATTTAGTCACAAGTAGACTTGTGGCTACTGCTGGCCAATGAGTTGTGAGAGAAAGTGATGGGATGACTTCTGAATCAGAGCATTTAATTCCCACCCTAAAAAACTCTCTGTCCTTTTCATATCATAGGCAGTATTCAAGATAGTGACAGACCTATCGGCTGGGTACCTAAGTGACTATACTAAGCTAAGAGCCCCTGGCAAAATTTATTATGGCACTAATAATAAAGAAAAAAAAAATCTTTGTTGGGCTAGCCAGTGAGTTTAGGGGATTCTTGTTACCACAATATAACTAACCTGTGCTGACTGATACATTTGTGTTCACCTCTTTTGTCCACATTGCATTAATGAAGTAAAAAGAATATCACTTTCCTTCCCATAGCAAGATCAACCAGTCTGGTAAAAATCCACGAGACAATTGCAAAAACATTTATACTGATGTAGGTGATATGACCTCATTACATTTTAATCCCATTGATATTCCAGCATCTATTGCTTTTTGTGAAATTTCCCAGGATTCTTTTTTGAGACTCTTTTCTTCCAGTAGGATTATCATTAATGTAATTAATTATTTCACTAAAACTATTTGTTTTCTTCTTGTTTGTTACATATGAAAGCATAAAATAATATGAATTGAATGACTTATTTGCATATCAATACAAAATAACCAAATTCAGTTCAGTTCAGTTCATTTCAGTCACTCAGTTGTGTCCATTGGTGATGCCATCCAACCATCTGATCCTCTGTCGTCTCCTTCTCCTGCCCTCAATCTTTCCCAGCATCAGGGTCTTTTCAAATGAGTCAGCTCTTCGCATCAGGTGGCCAAAGTATTGGAGTTTCAGCTTCAACATCAGTCCTTCCAATGAACACCCAAACCAAATTACCCATGCAGTATATTAGTGATCCTGCTAAAGAATTCTACTTGGAGAGATGGAGAGATAAAATAAGAATGAGAAGAGTGGGCATCCCTGGTAGTCCAGTGGCTAAGACTCCAAGCTCCCAATGCAAGGGGCCCAGGTTTAATCCCTGGTCAGGGAACTAGATCCCACATGACACAACTAAAAAGATCCTGCGTGTCACAACCAAGACCCAGCACAGCCAAATAAGTAGATAAATAATAATAAATATTAAAAAAAGAATGAGAAGAGTAATAATATGTGTGATTTAATATTAGGGACTTTTAAATAGTAAACATTTTGGTACACAATTAAAATCAACTGTCACTGGTTTCATTTCTATGAATCTAGAATAGAATTGCAAATCTGACAAGGGTATATCTTTGATATCTGTCTCAAAATACAAAAATAGATGTAGTTTATTAAAAGTTTTGTCATTTATTATGTAGGCCAGACAAAGCTAGGATACATATGGTCCCAGAATCATGTCTGAGTTTCGATTTCTTCATCTGTAAAGTGAGGGGAGACATACGCTATTTCTGCTTTTCAAAAAATAAGCAAGAACCAATAAGGCAAGATCTATAAAGCCTTTTGGCAAACCAGAAGTTGTCATAGAGGAACAAAATTGAATTGCCTGTTTATGGATTTTAAAGTTCAGCCTAGATAAGGAAGATTTGTGGTGATCGGGGGGAAATTAAAAAGAAGAGAACATAGTCAGATTCTTAAAAAGAAATCTCTTACTGTACAGCATAGGCTTCTAAAGGAATCAGCCACTGCATCTTTGTCACTTAACTTTTTTTAATCTGAACTGACAGACCGCTGAAGAATAACTGTAGGGAATAATCCCCACACTGGCAGAGGGGATGGATTAAATCAACCATGAAAATAAGCACTGGCCCATGTGTCTATAGCCTAAAAGAAATCTGAGTGAACACAGTTCTGTGTTTAAGCCAGGCGCAGTATCCATTGAACTGCCTGTAACATCTTCTCCTGCAAATGCCCATTTGAAGGGAAGGGCAAACATCAATGCTTTGAAAGGCAGGGTACATCTTACTTGCTCTGCTAAATTTTAAAAAATTATTTTATAGCCTAGAAATATAAAATGAGCACATGTGTTCCTTTCCCCCATATCCATGGCTTCATTTTTAGTGAGTATGGCTTCACTTCTAACCTAATAATTTTTAAATATACCCAGGAAAACCATGTTCAGTAAATGTTAGCTATAATTTTAAACCATTTGCCCTCCAGCTAAAAGGTCTAAGAAGAAGTTATCAAAGGTGTAAATAATTGTTTTTCATATTTAAGGAGGAAAAATTATGGGATTGAATTTTACATGAGCACTTCTATTTCACCCAGTTGCATTAAACAGATATGGTATTAAGAAGGAAAGGTGGCATAGTCAGTGATGCACTCTTAATCTCAAACCTCTTAAAAAAAAAAAAAAACTAGATTATCCATGTATTGAAGAATGAGCAGAGCAGAGAGAACTGACATCCAAGGAGATTCGAATGTTTCAGCCAGATCTCTAATGTTTCAACCAAGCCTCTGCCAAACTCCACGAGAAAAGGAAACCAGTTCTTATGGGAGGGTTGGGATTCTCTGATGAATAAATCTGGTCTCCTCTGCTGAATGAACTGATTTCATATCAAGAGTGAATGTTTCCATATACAGTGTGATTCCCTGCAGGTTAGGGAAAAATCAATCAAGCAAAATCAAGGAACAGAATCTATATGCTGGAATTTAGTCAAAATGCACACTCAAACCCTACAAGTTCTAATGTGATATGGTATTACTACCTGAAGAAGACTTGAAATTCTGATGGCAAATTCTGATGATTATTTAATCTTTTTTTTTTTTTTTTTCTGAAGGAAGATCTTATGTTCACGAGTTTAATATTGATGGAGCTTCATTTTCTTGGCCCATGTTACATGCTCATTTAATGAAAGAACATCCACACCAGGTTCCTCAGAGCTAAAAATCCCTAACGCTGATGCTTTTCCACCGATGGAGAGTCCTGTTAGGCCCCAGGTTGTCCTAGTTAGTAACAGAAAGGTCATTCTAGATTGTGGCTTTCCCAGACAGCTTTTGTTTTGCCTGAAATGTATAGTTTCCTTTCTCTTTTATATCACACTCTCAAATTCTTCTAAAAGCACAAATACTGTATCACTTCTATGGAATTGTGCTTTTTTTTTTTTTCTAGACATATCTCTCTAGAGCCCTTTCTTTATGCTGCAGTCTTGACTGGGTATTATTAGAACTTCCAGGCATCTATTATAGTGGGGCTCCCTTGTATTGTCTTTAGGGGAGGAGACACACTGCTTCCTGCATCCTAAATCTTCCTCTTTCTTGGTTCACCCCTTATTTTACTGAAGTATCTATTCAGCTTCCTAAGAAAAAGTAAGTCAAGGGAAGATAAATCCTTGTAAGTTCGGATGTGGGCCTTCTTGCACTCTTACTGATAACAATTTAACCAGCAATAGAACTCTTGGCTAGAGATCATTTTCTTTCAGAACTTAGAAGGCATTGCCCCACTGATTTTAGATTTTTAGATGGTGATAGTGGTAGTGAACCTGCCTGTCAGTGCAGGAATCACAAGAGATGCAGGTTTGATCCCTGGGTTGCGGGATCCCCTGGAGGATATGGCAACCCACTCCAGTATTCTTGCTGGGAAATCATGTGGACAGAGGAGACTGGCAGGCCACAGTCCATAATGTCACAAAGAGTTGGACACAACTGAAGCAACTTAGCATGCATGCAATGAGAAATATGATGCCTATTTGAGTTATGTCTCTTTTTAATATTTAATTATATGTTTATTTATTTTGGGCTGTATCAGGTGTTAGTTGCAGCATGCAGGCTCCTCATCACACTATGCGGGCTTAATTGCTCAAGTGGGATGGGCAAGTCATGTGGGATTTTAGTTCCCCAGCCAGGGATCAAACCCACGTCCCCTGCATTGGCAGGCGAATTCTTAGCCACTGAACCACCAGGGAAGTCCCTGAGTTATGTCTCTTTGTACGTGGCCTTTTATTTATCTCTTTGAAATCATATTTAAGATTTTTAAAAATCTTTATCTTTAGTGTTCTGCAACTCCATGGGGGAAGTATCAGTATCATGGGGGGCGTTTTTTCTTTCACCTTGGTTGGCACTCAGTAGGAATCTGGATGGACTTCCTAAGGCCTTGGAAGAGCCATTAAAGGCTCTGTGTAGTGGGCTGAGACTACAAACTTTCTGGTTTCTTCGAGCTGAGTGAGAAGAGAAGGGTGTACCTTGGGGTGTCACATCCACATTAGAAATCCTAAGTCCTCCCTAGTTTTTTCTATTTCATATTAGGAGATCCTTTCTCTTATTTTCCTGAGAGTTTAAGTCTCACTGGGGGCTGTCCTGCAAACAGAGGTGTTGAGAGGTCAGCTGGTCCAGAGAAAGGCCGTGGCAAACCCCTCTGGAGATTTAGGGAACTCCTCAGTCTCCCTGCCTGCTACATTGTTGGGTGGGTACAATCCCCTCGGAATGACGCATGCCACCACTTCACCCCTTCACCTTACAGTCGGAGCTTTCCCTCACTTCTTCTATCCTCCCTATTCAGTGGGGGCATCTAAAAGCTAATAATATGTCTCAGATTTAAGATACCTCAGCAAGAGTGCTCCCCAAAATATCAACAAAGGCAGTAATGAGTGGTGAATGGCTCTATCTAAAATAAGGTGCTAAAGAACACTTGAAAATTCCCAGTGTCTGTTTTCTTTCCAACTGATGTTTTCTGTTTATATATATATATATATATATATATATATATATATATATATATATTGCTAATAGAACAAGTTCATTTTTTACAAAGCAATATTCTCAAAGTGATGGAGATGGATAAACAAGCTGCTCAGGTTGAAGGCCAAGGGAAGAGACTTCCCCTCCTGGATAGGCTGCCAGGAGCCCCAAGGCCAGTGGCTCCTGATCCCCTTGGGTGGGGGCTTTAGAATGCAGACTTTGTCCTACCCCCTGGAATCCACTTGTCTAACAAGCTCCCCAGGTGGTTCTGGTCCATAATTTGAGATGGAGTAGGTAAAAACACCTGACATAAGGAAGAAGCTTGTGTGGTTCAGGCAATACATGGAAATTAGTGGGGAGATTTTCATTGGAAGAATTTCTCACTTTTTTCCCCTGATATCTTAAGAGATACTTAGATTGCTGCCTTAAATGCAAAAGAAGCAAGTGACAGGTTACAGATATGTATGGCAGTATTTAAGAGCTGATGACACTGACCACATGTGAAATAGTTACACATCATAATCTTTGAGGCAGAATTGATTTTGCTTGTTTGGGGCATAGTTGCCAAAAATAAAGGCATATTTTCCAGAACATCTCCACCTTCTGCACTTTTTCAAAATCCCAAGTTCCCAACACACTGTTTCCATCTACTTTGCAAAAACTTCTGTCTGCCAGTGCAGGCTGGGGATGCTCTTAATGAGCGTACCAGGAAGAGTTCTTGACCTGCCTCCTTGCTTCGGCTACCTTAGATGTTATTACTTGGGGGGTTGCTGGGAGGGAAGATGTCCAGTTTTACCAACTCAAATTCTTCTGGATGGGTTGTTCTAGATTTCACTTTTTTCTTCTTCTAGGGATTTTTCTAGGCAAGAAAAATGGACAGTAAATACAGAATTAGGGAAGCAAAGGCTCCATACATCAGGGAGCACAGATTTCCTTTCCAGTGGCCCATGAGCCCACTGATTTGTAAGACTGGGGCCAATCTGGGAGTCACTGTCCCCAGTTAAAGAAGAAAGCCATTTGGAGAACTCTTAGCTGCCACCTGACAATACGCTAGAGACAACACATCACAGAGTTCTGTGGACAACATAAGATGATGCCCTAGTCAGTTACTTTCCTTAAAATGCCACCAAGCTTCGCTCAGTGCTGCTGGCGCCCAGGGTCTAAGTGTAGAGGAAGCATTCTTCCACCATCAAAGCAAACTTGTGCCATGAATCAAGTGTACTGTGGCCCTTCCCCACCTCCTGTCCACATATACCCCTGACCCCCTTTCCCTTGATTCCATGTCCCTGTTCTTATAATAACTCATGGCTCACACTCAAATTAGCATCTCTATTCTCACAATGCACATTTACATTTTAAAAATGTTTTGCCTGCAGCAGGACAGAGGTTCAACTATCCACACTTTCCCAGGAGCTGAACAATGCATCCCCGAACCAATGCCTTCGAATGAGCCTCTGTAAACGGAGGGCCTGTGCCACCTCTTCTCAAGAGTGGTGCCATGGAGGGCCTCCCTCTATGAGGGAGTAGTTATCTTTGTTCCAGCCCTCGGGGGAGATAGGTTACCCCTGATGCTGTTATGCTTTGGGAAGTGGCAGACTTAAGACTGACTCGTCCATAGCACCTGGCACCTGAACTCAGGCAGGTCATTTAAACTTTCTGAGCCGAGGTTCCACAGCTTTAAAATGGCAGTGATATCATCTATGCATGAGGTTGTCCTGAAAAGTTAATTCATCCATACGAAATGAAAGTGCTTTTCAAGCTAGAAAGCTCTGTCTTATTTTGAACCCAAATAGCCATCACTGTTCTCCACCAGCTCAGAGTCTAGCTTCGACAGCATTTCTCGAGGGGTGTCTTGGGTGCGCCCAGGACTGAATTCACAGTCCATGCTGAGAGCAATCCATTTTTTCCCACTGCCAGCCTGTGCCTCTCCATCTTCAGTGGGCATCCGGCAGCCTTGCCCGGATCTCTCCCTCTGCTCTGCCAGGCACAGCCCTAGGGACTACACAGCCACACGGAGCAGAGAAGGATTGTTCTCCTCCCCTGTGTGGTCCCAGAGCAATGTGGCTTGGTCGTGTGCTAAGTCGCTGCCGTTGTGTGCAACTCCTTGTGACCCCATGGACTGTAGCCCACCAGGCTCTGCTGTCCATGGGGCTTCTCCGGGGCAAGAATACTGGAGCAGGTTGCCATGTCCTCCTCCCAGAGATCTTCCCAGCCCAGGGATCGAATCCATATCTCTTGGGTCTCCTGCATTGACAGGCGGGGTCTTTACCACTAGCACCATCTGGGAAGCCCTTGCTTGGTCTCCAGGGTATATATATGGAGAAACAGCTATTTATTATTACTGTTGTTATTGTTGTAGTAGTAGTAGAATAAACATAGCATAAAATTTGCCACTTTAACCATCTTAAAATGTACGATTCAGTAGCATTAAATACATTCACCATGTTGTCTAGCCCTCACTGCTATCTCATTCTAGAAATTTTTCATCAACCCCAGCCAGAACCCCATCCCCAGGAGAAGTCACCCTCCAGTCCTCCTCCTCCTCAACCCCTGGCAACCACTAACCTGCTTTCTGACTCTGTGGATTCGCCTATTCTGCACATTCCATATAAATGCAACTATAGAGTATATGGTCCTTGGCATCTGGCTTCTTGCCCTCAGCAAGTTCCTCTGCTCTTTCTTTCCATAGGACTAGGCTTGCACCAGGGGACCGTACTCAGAATGGGCTTGAATAGCCATTCGGTTTGGTTCAGTTCGGTGGCTCAGTCATGTCCAACTCTTTGCGACCCCATGAACCGCAGCACACCAGGCCTCCCTGTCCATCACCAACTCCCGGAGTTTATCCAAACTCATGGCCATCAAGTTGGTGATGCCATAAAACCATCTCATCCTCTGTCATCCCTTTCTCCTCCCACCTTCAATCTCTCCCAACATCAGGGTCTTTTCAAATGAGTCAGCTCTTCACATCAGGAAGCCAAAGTATTAGAGTTTCAGCTTCAACATCAGTGCTTCCAATGAACACCCAGAACCAATTCCCCTTAGGATGGACTGGTTGGATCTCACTGCAGTCCAAGGGACTCTCAAGAGTCTTCTCCAACACCACAGTTCAGTTCAGTTCAGTCACTCAGTCGTGTCCGACTCTTTGCGACCCCATGAATCGCAGCACACCAGGCCTCCCTGTCCATCACCAACTCCCGGAGTTTACTCAAACTCATGTCCATCGAGTTGGTGATGCCATCCAGCCATCTCATTCTCTGTCGTCCTGTTCTCCTCTTGCCTTCAATCTCTCCCAACATCAGGGTCTTTTCAAATGAATCAGCTCTTTGCATCAGGTGGCCCAAGTATTGGAGTTTCAGCTTTAACATCAGTCCTTCCAATGAACACCCAGAACCGATTCCCCTTAGGATGAACTGGTTGGATCTCCTTGCAATCCAAGGGACTCTTAAGAGTCTTCTCCAACACCACAGTTCAAAAGCATCAATTTTTCAGCGCTCAGCCCTCTTTACAGTCCAACTCTCACATCCATACATGACCACTGGAAAAACCATAGCCTTGACTAGACAGACCTTTGTTGACAAAGTAATGTGTCTGCTTTTTAATATGTTGTCTAGGTTGGTCATAACTTTCCTTCCAAGGAGTAAGTGTCTTTTAATTTCATGGCTGCAATCACCACCTGCAGTGATTTTGGAGCCCAATAAAATAAAGTCAGCCACTGTTTCCCCATCTATTTGCCATGAAGTGATGGGACCAGATGCCATGATTTTAGTTTTCTGAATGTTGAGCTTTAAGCCAACTTTTTCACTCTCCTCTTTCACTTTCATCAAGAGGCTCTTTAGTTCTTCACTTTCTGCTATAAGGGTGGTATCATCTACATATCTGAGGTTATTGATATTTCTCCCAGCAATCTTGATTCCAGCTTGTGCTTCTTCCAGCCCAGCATTTCTCATGATGTACTCTGCATAGAAGTTAAATAAGTAGGGTGACAATATACAGCCTTGACGTACTCCTTTTCCTATTTGGAACCAGTCTGTTGTTCCATGTCCAGTTCTAACTGTTGCTTCCTGACCTGCATATAAGTTTCTCAAGAGGCAGGTCAGGTGGTCTGGTATTCCCATCTCTTTCAGAATTTTCCAGTTTATTGTGATCCACACAGTCAAAGGCTTTGGCATAGTCAATAAAGCAGAAATAGATGTTTTTCTGGAACTCTTGCTTTTTCGAACAGCCATTAACCATCATGCTTTTGCAGGATTCCTGGTCTCTTGCAAGAGATAAATCCTTCCTGCTTCCTTCCTCCTTAGCACCGGTCCTCTTACCTCTGAAAACATATTGCTGTGAGGTGACTCAGGTCCCAGCCAGGCTGGGAGCTTGTAATCCTTCCCAGCAGATTCTCAAGCCCAAGCCTCCAGTTTGCCAACAATGCCCAAAGATCCCTTAACTTGATAGTCTCAGAAAATGCTCACACTGATGCCCCAATTCGAATGATTATAATAGTCTGAGTTGCACTTTTTGTTAACAAAGGTGAGCACATTGCTAAGAATCACACAGCCTTTAGCGTTTGAATCCCATTCCACTTTCATTGACTCCCAAGGTGTTTGAGTACCCTGCAAAGTACAAGAGGCATTTGTATTTCTCCCGAATCACTCATAGCCATACTCTTGGGCAGAATTTCCTTTCCATTTCCCTGCCTCAGAAGTAATTGTATGTCAAGCCCACCCAGGATAGTTCTGTTGCCTCTGTGGCGTAGCTTTTTTTATGTACGTGGTTTCCTGAGAACATCTTTATCAAAGATCCTAAAGAAGACATTTTTTTTTCTAATTTACAGTTGATACATAGAAATTGAACAAATGGAGAGATGCAAGCTTCTAGACTTCTTTGTTTTATTAAATTATTTATTTGGGAAGTTCTGGCCCACTGGTCTTGTCTTACTGCTTTCTTCTCTCTAGAAAAGTCAAAATTTGATAGAATTTTTTTTTTATCTGCACCACCAGGCTTTCAGGATCTTAGTTCCTCAACCAGGGATTGAACCCACACCCTTGGCAGTGAGAGGGCAGAGTTCTAACCACTGGACCACCAGGGGATTTCTTGATGGAATTTTGTTTTGTGTTTCATTTTCAAAATTGTAAGTTTTTTAAATTTAAAATGCCCTAATATAAATTATTATGCATCTCTTTAAGTTCTCCCATGTCTACTGTTACTGTAGTTAAATTTTACATTTAACTTTGGCCCATGGAGCGTATAGTAACCAGACATAGAGGAAATAATCATTAAAGGACATAAATATCAGGGAAGAAAGTAAAATCTTTAAATTGCTATGCATAGAACCAAAGTATAGAATCACCCAACAATCATCATTTTATCTGCAAACATTCTCTTTATTTTCCTAACTTATGTCTGTACCTGTGTGCTTTACACAATGAGCCATTTAGAGGCTCCATATTTTAGTATTTCTTTGCTTTTTTTTTTCATATCATTATGTATGTGCCTTTGGCATTTTTGAGACCAGAATTACATTCTTGTACAGCCCCCTCGTGCTTTCCTTTGCGTCCAGTACATACCTGAACATAGTTTACTGTCCATCATTCCTGGCTTGCAGATGCCAAATTAGTTGATGTAACTCAAAGAGGTTTAGTTTAGGTTAATGCCTTTCCAGGGAGGATGCAAGTTACAGGAAAGAAATAGCCGAGCAACGTGAACTCACCAAGATCAAGAAGCAAAGACACATTTGGGACCCACGTCTCATTAGTAGGTTAGGGTCTGCTGCACCTACCTGTCTGCCAATATCTATCTGCCAATATTTCCCAGTCTTTCCTGTTTTCAAACACTGATTTAGATAAATGATTTTCTAACCAAAATGAAACAGTATGGTATTTAAGTCAACCATGAAAATAAGCACCGACATGTATGCCCCCTACCCTGAAAGAAATCAGGACAGGCTTGATTTGAATCTGGCAAGAGGCCAGATGCAATCAGGTTTCCAACATCTCTAACTCCACAAAAGGGGAGATCTAGCCCCCTCCGGATTACAGAAGATCCCAGGGGTCATAACTGAGCTGGGCTCCCTGGTCTTCAATAAAATGTGGCTTTGTACAATAGGAGCAAGGAGAGGGGGAAATGGCAAAATCAGATCATTATTTTAAAGTTCTTATAAATGGGTATTTTTTTTTAATATGGACTTTAATTTTTAGAGCAGTTTTAGATTCAGGGCAAAATTGAGCAGAAAATTCAGAGTTCCCCTTGACTGGGTATTTTCCAGCCCTCTCTCTCACTTGTTGTCTCTACCGTTAGAGTCCAGAGTACTCTGCATTTACATCACAGGCAGGACACACACTGGTCTGAGTGTTTGAACAGACCTAGAGTAACTCACTGACCCAGGGGGACATTTGTCATCCCCACTGGTCCAACATGGAAGCTCTCCATGTACCTGAGAGAAAAAAAAAATGGTATTTGGTGCCCCTGGGAAACAGCAAACTATCATTTCATCAGCATAGCTATGCCTTGCTTTAAACAAACCTGATTATATTTAAAATCTGACTTATACCAGAGATGAATTGGGAATGATCCATGTTTCTACCACTTTCAAAGTCAGGCTTCCACCACTCTAAGGTCTAAAATCATCAAAGCTTCTGTTCCAGGCAGTTCATTCTCCACATTGTCCTTCAGAAACATCACCTAAGTCATGCTGTCATCTGGGTGTCCTGCCTGGAATATCCTCCCTTCCAGGTGCAGAACTGACTCTCTTGAGCCCTCTCTGCCCTCATTCCACATCCCCCATGAACACTGCCTTAGCCTCTCCAGCCCACAAAGCAACCACTCTCCTCATTCTCCTGGCCCTTTTGGTCAGTTTTCACACTGTTGACCATTTAGAAAACCAATTGATTTATATCAAGCACTTACCATTAGCAGGATTATAACAGGCACCCCAAGCCTGATCATTTCTTATAAGTTCCTCTTACCTCCACAAATCCACTATAAACTGCTTAAAAGCAGGACTATATCCCCTTGTTAAATCCTACCTATTATCAGAACAGCACGGGTACCTAGTTGGTGTTTACATTTTACAAAACGATTCTTAACTTTACAAAAATAGTCACTGGTTGACTTCTTTACAGAGAAATTTCTTCAGATGTGCTTAACATAGGGTTCCATGTACGTATATTTTTCAAGACCATCATTTTCATATGAAGGTGGGTATATGATGTCACTTATAGAGCCACTATATATTTTTTAAGAAGCATTTTTTTTTTTAATTGGGACTAGTATAATGTTGCAAACAGTAGTTACTACCTTTGGGAATCTTGTTGAATTCTAAGTGGGGGAGGAATGGAATAGCATAGAAGCCAAGGCCTATGGTTTCCTTACATTTATTTGTAGGCTTATGGGAAAGCTTTTAAACTGATATTCAGGCAAAGAAGAAAGTGAATTTGTAGCAATAATTTTCTCTAGACCATTCTTCAGCCAAACTGATTTCCTGCTGGAGAAATTGTTCAGGGCTAGATGGGTATATGAAAACAAAGTTAGTGAGCTCAATGTTAAGACAGTTTACCCTACCAACTCTTACTTTTCACAGAATAAGAAAATCTGGAAAGATGATTTCTTTCTCTCAGTTTCTGTCCTGTTCTTGAGGTCCCAATGTGACTAGTCACCACAGTTCACAGCTGACTATACCCCTTCTGGTCTGAGGGGCTCCGTGGGGCTCCCAAGGTAGCTCAATGGTAAAGAATCTGCCTGCCAATGCAGGAGACACAGTAGACGCGACTTCAATCCCTGGGTCAGGAAGATCCCCTGGAGAAGGAAATGGCAACCCACTCTAGGATTCTTGCCTGGGAAATCCCATGGACAGAGGGGCCTGGCAGGCTACAGTCCATGGGGCTACAAAAAGTCAAACATGACTTAGTGACTAAACACACATGCACGTCTTTCTAACGAACAGGCAAAAAGTTCAGACTGAGACTTTTGATTCTGCAAAACTGAGATGCATGTACTATCTTAAAAAAAATTGTAGAAACAAAACTCACATATCTAAGCAAGTTGGCAGAGGTCGGATGCAAGTGGAAATTACACCATGAGTGGCACTGATGATGAAAAGGAGATTGCACACACCTTAGCCTTCTGTGCTTAACTCCATTCGAGCATTTGCCAATAAGATTTAAACGAGGTGACCTTTAAAAATCTAAATCAGACCTTGAAAGTCTAAGTGTATTTCCCAAGCAGGATGGAAAGGAAGCGAGGGAGAAATTACTTAAAAATTGCCTCTGTTCCTAGTCCATCCCCTTGGTTCTGCCCCTGCTCTATCCCTTAGAATGTAATGCCTGGTGTGTTACCCTCTGGTCCTCCCTAAATTTTAAAATTTCCCCAAGAACTGACTCTCCTCCTCCCAGTGCCCCACAACCCTCTAAGACATCAAGGAGTTGCAGGGCATGAGGGTTAACATTTTCTAAAGGAGGGCCTTCTCAGCTCGCAGGGGACCGGTTGTCAAACCCCCAGCCAGCGGTGTGGTGGTGCATTTTCAACTCTACGTGTATGTTTCAGGTTCACGTGTTTGTTTCAACTCCACGTGTGCGTTTCAACTCCACGTGTGCTCTCTCCTTGCAGCTACCTCATCCCTGAACTCCCAACTCCAGCAGCTCCAGCAGCTCCAGCAGCTCCAGCAGCAGCAGCCGCCACCGCCCCCGGCCCCGCCGGGCAGCCAGCACCCGCAGCCCGCCCCGCAGCCCCAGCAGCCGCCGCCCCAGCCCGCCCCGCAGCCCCAGCAGCCGCCGCCCGCCTCCCAGCCACTGCCGGCTCCGCCCGCGCAGCCCCCGCAGCCTCCAGCCCACCCTCACCCCCAGAGCCAGAACCAGCCGTCTCCGACTCAGCAGAGCGCCAGCCCCCCTCAGAAAGCCAGCCAGTCTCCGGGACACGGCCTCCCGTCGCCGCTCACGCCACCCAATCCTCTGCAGGTACGCCCCCCACCTCGCCCCCAGTCCCGGCCACGCACAGGGGACCCGGCCGCCGGGTGGCGCGCCCTCCCTGGAGGCAGAGGGCCCGCCAGACTTCGCATCCACTTGAGCAGCATCTAATTCAAATTGATCTCTCAGACGGAGGGAAGAGGGAGCAGATAGCAGGCAACTGGGGATGCATGTAAACGAAACAAATAGAAACCCATTGATGTTGCCTCCGAAGGATAAATGTTATCTGTTTCCTCCGGTGAGAGGCCGGCACTGTAAGTGCACTTGTAGCCTGTAATAACTCCACTTTATGATACTTTTTGAAGGCAGCAAAGATAGCATCCAATTAAAATTATTACTAGCAGAGTTTTGTAGCCCCGTGGAGAACTACATCTCCTGTCCATGAGGCATGGTGGTTATTTCTCTATATTATGAATACAGTAGTGTCTTACCTTAAGTACTCCGGTGCTCTTTTGTTTCTATTTTCCCAAAGATTCTCTGGGGTTAGGAGGGTAAAGAAATTTAGCCCCAGTCTTATGTCCCAGATTCCAACCATTACTCCATGGACTAACAAGTGCTCTAAATTCACACCAAAACCCTCAACAAATATGCATCTTTATAAAATAATAAAGCTTCTCTATATTTACTTTATTGCTGTGAAGCTGAGGGCATCCAAAATAGAATTTCAGGCTAATCATGAAAGCTCATCTTTATCTACAGTCATTGAGGAGCAATGAACAGGAGCATTCAGGAATATATAACTTTAATGGTTCAGAAACTCATTCTTAACTTAGATGCCTTTAAAATAAACTAGCTTCAAAAGATAATGACTCTGATGTCAACACATCAGATCCAGAAAGTAAAAGCTCAGTTTGGGACTTAAAAAAAATAAGGATTTTTTTTTTCCCAATGAGATTTCGGATGGTTTAGTACATGTGTAGTGTAGTGACAAATTCCCACAGAGTGGAAGGCCTATACTCACTTCAAACACCAACTCACCTCCCTCCTTGAGGGTCCTTGACTCACAGTCAGTCAGTCTAGCCTAGCCCTTCCAGAGGACCACAAAAGTGATGTTATCCTTAGGTCCTAAATAGCTAAACATGGAGAATCAAAATAGATTGGCCCACAGACAGAAAGGCAAGTAGATTAGAGACTTAGTATTTTAGAACTGATTTAATTTGCTGTCCTGTATCTTTGTTTCTATGAGCTTGGTTTCTCAGTGGTGGCTCAGAATTTTCTTGGAAATGGAAACATTTGGGCGATAGAAGTAATCGTGTCTTCATTGGCACTTGGGTCATGGCTACCTGGCGATTTGAACATTTTCCCCAGTTGAGTTTGAAGATGTATTTTTAAAATAGTACAAGTATGAAACAACATAATACCTTTGACGTAAGTTAGATTGAAATGAATACAAGCTAAAAAAGTTTTGATTGTACACTTGACATCTATGGGATGTCATAGATATCTAAGTAGATATAATCAGATTTACCAGATGCATGACTAGAGCATATTTTCAACATTTGGAATTCAACAGTGGTTATTCCAAAGAATGGGTTTACTGTATTTTTTAAGAGCAGTTAAATTAGATATACCTCAGCACCAAGTGATTAAACGCTTCCTTGATCTAAACCATCTAAGTAGGTGAATTACCAAAGAAACCATGTGTCCTCCTCTGAGGGGTGAGATTACTAAGCCCTGCCCCCAGTTGTTCAATTTAATCCAGTATTCTACAGAGTTGAGTGAAAGCTTTGAGTTCTGTGGACATCAGTCTTCTCAGAACACTGTCAACATTGTATAAATCTCTATCAGCCAGTTAAAAACAAGTGTAGACAACCCACTTGAATGACTGTTGACAGGGCTTTAGAAGAGGTGACCACTCAGTCTTGTGGAAACTAATTCTGTGAGGAGAATTTCCAGACGTTCTCCTAAAGGTTTCCCATAGAAATCTGGGAGGTATTTCATTTTGTGTTTTTGCAACAAATGAAGGCTCAAAATCACATTTATTTCTTTATAAGCCTGAGAGACTATTCTAGTTTTTCACTGTTGAAGTTTTAACTTATAAGCTTACTAAGTACATTGATAATACTCTATCTTCTTATGTGGATCTAATGAATCACCACTGAAGGGGTGATTTGGTGAAATTTTAAAGATATTATTGACTAGATAGAGAACTAATTTTGAAAAGTCCACAACTGTAGGAATAAAAGGAATTTTTCCTTTCACTATAGGCATGTGTAAAGGAAATGAATTCTGTGGTTTTGAAATAGTATATTTTTTTCTACATTAGCTGAAGTGTTTTTGAGTTTGTTGAACATGTAATGTTTGAACTTTTGAAAAAGAAAAATATTTAAGAGCATATGAAAGATATTTAACCTTCAAAGGTAATGATCTTTACGAATTAGAATAAAATATTTTTGTTTGAAGGTTATTAAGAGAATAATGATCAACTAAGTTCATATATGGCAGCTTAAATTTTTTTTACAATTATCTATTTCCTTGTGGGCTTTGTCTTTTTACATTGTTCAAAATCTGTCAGAGAGATATTGGTTTAAAATATGCAACCTAGGTTGTTAGAAAGGATAATAATCATTTCTAAAACTGTAGATATACTGTCATATCTTCAGAAAAAAAATAATAAATGAAAGTAGCTTATGTAGGTATATTTGGTGAGGTTTTTCGTTGAGATGAAAAAAAAATAGCAGTGCTGACAGGTAGTAACACTCTAGACTAAAGTTCTCCAAATAGTTCTGGTCAGGTTTTTGTCTAATACTGATTTTTTTTTTCATTCTTTTACTCAATTCCATGAAATGAATTGCATATACAAAACCAGGTTGTTGTTTTAAGACAGATAAGAGTCTAAAGTATTGTCAGCTCAGAGAACTAATTTTGATGGCTTAGAATTATAAGGGGCTGCTGGTCCAGCATAGATATCAGAAGCTGGCCCCTGGAAGCCTGTGTTTAAACTCTTCATGGGATTTAAGGTCTGCTCACCCAATTTCATTCTCAGGAGGGAGAAGTTCTGAACAGGATTATAAGTGCAAAGATTTAGGGGCCAGGCAGTCAGTATAAATAAGTAAAGCAGACTTATATTCAACATAAGGGCTTCCCTTGTGGCTCAGTTGGTAAAGAATCCCCCTGCAATGTGGGAGACCTGGGTTTCATCCCTGGGTTGGGAAGATCTCCTGGAGAAGGGAAAGGCTACCCACTCCAGTATTCTGGGCTGGAGAATTCCATGGGCTGTATAGTCGATGGGATCACAAAGATATCAGAGGATATCCACAAAGATGGATATCAGAAGCTGGCCCCTGGAAGCCTCTCTTTAAACTCTTCATTGGGATTTAAGGTCTGCTCACCCACAACTTCATTCTCAGGAGGGAGAAGTTCTGAACAGGATTATAGGTGCAAAGATTTAGGGGCCAGGCAGTCAGCATAAACAAGTAAAGCAGACTTGAATATCAAATCCAAGTGAAATTTTGGAAATGGTGTGTGGGACAAGCAAAATGCATCTGTGAGTTGAATTTAACCCTTAGGTTCCAGATAGATAACAATCCATGCTCTTTATTTTTATCCTAACCCACCTGCCACAGGCTGCACCAGAATCTAAAACTAGAACTGTAGTGTGTGTTGAGTGGGAACAGATCAGAAACGTATATGGAAGCAATCTTTGGAGGGAAAAGATATGCTCTAATCATTCCTGGGTAGAAAGAACAATATACAGTTTTATTTTCCATGTATGATATTTATCTGAATAAAAACCCCATAAGCCTAAGAATGACAAAATACCTCCTTTCTATGACCTTTGAGATGACTTTTCTTGAGACTGTTCCTTGGGAGTTTTTAACTTTCACTAAAGAAAATACAAACATTGTGTAAAAGTCTAGTGTGTCCCTACATGAGTGATCTGGAGATGATCTGGGCATGGTTGGAGCCTAGTCATGGTGCCATGGGAAGAGGAAGCTTATTCTAATTCTGACCCTGCTTCCAACCAATTCACAACTTGGGACAAGTTCTTTGGGCTTTGTTTTCTTTGTTTGTTAATTGTGTGGTGTATGTCATTTGTCAGATCCTTTTTGGGGTCTTTGAGTCTATAATCCAAATGTTGGTAGGCCTCTAGTATTTTGCTGGATAGTGAAAACCCAATGTTCCTGAAGATTCTCTGAGTATTCTTCAAGGTCAGGTTAATTTCTTCCCGCTCAGCTGGGTGGCAGAGTAGAAAGAGAGTGAGGACAAACCTAAGTGGGATAATGATAGCAGAAGCAGATTTTATCTTAGCCTGAGAGTCAAAATTAAAGTCAAGTTTTCATCCTCAGAGAGTCAGTGCCATAAACTCTAGGTCCCAGATTACTTTTTCACACCTATACATTAGAGAAGCTTAAGAAACCAAATGGTGCTTTTAACCTTGGCCTTTTGCATACCGTCTTGCATGGCAGGAAGCAGGACCATCTTTTTCTCTTGATGTATTGCACATTTTAATGAAAAAAACAAAACAAAACAGAGAGAGAGAAATCAGTGGAAGCAGTTAGGGGAGAGAAGACTGTCTATGCTTGTACGAGGAATGAGGAGCACAGTCACCTCTCAGAGGTGAAGTTGCTCAAGAGATAACATAAAATTGTCCTCTACCACATGCATTTCTTCATGGAAAGGTCTTGGTACCACTCAGGCATCAGCAGTAAACCTGCATTCAAATTCCACCTCTGCTATAGAGCAGGCCCAGCCTCTTGATCTTCTCGTATAGGATGGTTTCCCCTAGCTAAGTTTCAGTACTACTTTCCAGAGTGATGGAGAGGATGATGTATTATCACTTTTTAAAACAAAGAGCCCAAGTCCTTGAGAAGGAGTTAGACCCACATGATTTCCGTCCTTTTAAAGCAAATAATCTCCAATCATGTCTCCTTCCTATAAAAAAGACCCAATGCTTGGGGCCAATCCCCTCTCTCCCCGGTAGTTTGTCTTAATTTAACACAGTATTAGTCAAAGCTTGGGAGAAGGCAATGGCACCCCACTCCAGTACTCTTGCCTGGAAAATCCCATGGACGGAGGAGCCTGGTAGGCTGCAGTCCATGGGGTCGAGAAGAGTTGGACACGACTGAGTGACTTCACTTTCACTTTTCACTTTCATACATTGCAGAAGGAAATGGCAACCCACTCCAGTGTTCTTGCCTGGAAAATCCCAGGGACGGGAGAGCCTGGTGGGCTGCCGTCTATGGGGTCGCACACAGTCGGACACGACTGAAGCGACTTAGCAGCAGCAGCAGCAGTCAAATCTTGGTGGGTCTAAGTTCTTTTGCATCTATAAGTGGAGGGGATAAACTTAAATACTTTCTGGAATGCTTTCCCTTCTATTTGGAATTTTAGGTTACAAACCTCTAAAACTCACCTTGGGTGACCTATGCAGGTGCAAGGGAAAAAACTCTTTTTCCCTCTCTATTCATTCTGGATTCTCAAACTGGGGATCTATAAATTAGACTAGAAAAGACAGATTAAGAAGAAAAAAACAATTTTTTATGACATGTGCTTCCTGCATACACATAGGAGCACTTAGTGATGCGGAACTCAAAGGGGTGGTTAGAACTTGGGCTTAACTAGCATCTTAATAAAAGAACACAAGGAGTAACAAGACTGAGGAAAAGGACTATAAGCTTCTAAGAGTAGCAAATTGTGGGAAGATGATATATGGGGAAATTAATAGTAGATAAGCGAGATTTGTTATACACATTTTTCCGGTGCCGTCTCTGGACTGATACAGGTCTAGACTTGTCTCCAGTCATTAAATTCTGTCCTTCCTGGTAGAGGAGGGGTTGAGGGAACACCTTTACAAGTTTATGTCCTGCTTTTAGGCACAATAGGAGGATGGCAGAAAGCTTTTCTTGTATCTGTTGATACTTAATTGCCTTCAGCTCAAAATAATCCTCATGCCAAAACGGGCATGTTTTGAGGTGACATATTCTGCTACCTTTTGTAGGTATAGTTATATAACTCCTTTGAGGCCACTGTAAGTTCTAGTAGAACTCTATTTACACAGGGCTAAATCAGGTGTAAAATTCCCTTCACCTGGACCAAGACTAAGGTAAATGAGGCATTCACCTCAGATGCAGAATTCATCCCAGGTGCACCCAAAAATGCAGTCATCAAGACAGATCATATTTTAATACAATTTTATAAAAAATCAAAATGAATGTCAAAATCCATGATGACCTAAATATCACATTTTAAAATATAAGATCAGTGACAATAATGAGCTGTTTTGAAGTCTGAGGCAAAAGGAAAAAATCAGTAACACTGATTTTGTTGGTCATGAATTTTTTGCATTCATTTTGATTTTTTTAAAAAATATCACATTAGATGTTACTCATCTTGATGAGTGTATTTGGGACACACCCTTAAACTCTGTGCCTGAGATGAGTACCTCTCTTGTTTCACACTGGCTGCCAGCTATGTAAATGATTTACTTAGTAAATACTCTCCAAGGTCAATAGCATTCTGTCTATTGGAAATTTCAGCTAGGTCTTGGATGCCTTTTTCTTGTTGAACTTGAAATTTCACCAAATCTTTGCACAATGGAAAAAGAAGTGTATGTTGGATAATGGATTGAGGTGGAGAGGTGGAGTGGAAACCCATCCTCCCTGTGTAAAATAGCACAGATCTAATAAGCCAGTCATTTTTTATTGAATTGAAATGTTATGACAATCCAAAAGGTACAGACTTTCAGTTATAAAATAAAGAAATCATGGGGATGTAATATACGTCATAGTGACTAGAGCTAATAATATTTTATTTAGAAAAAAAGAAAATGCCTATTATTACTAAGAGCTGCATGTAAAATTTCTTGCAGTTTAAAATATATATATATATTTTTTTACTTTAGTTCCATGAAGTAAAAAAATATATAATTCAAAGTAAAATCTTTGAATTATATAATATATATTTCTTTGTTGCTTTAGCAATAGAAATACAATTTAGCAATACAAATACAATTAATGACTCCTGAAAAAAAAATGTTATGACAATCAAAAAACTTCTTTGACTGATATTTATCTCTGAACTAATTTACAGTTTTATGAGATTAAGTAGGTTTGGTAAAAATGACAAAAGTATCATTACGTAGACAACATTCTTCCAGAGCAATACAGGCCATGAGGATCTTTTAAAACCTGGAATTGTCCACAGGGAGTGAGTAAGGTTTCCTCCTGGGCTAAAAAACCAAAAGAAATTTCACTATTATGGATAAGAAAAATCTATTCAAGCCCAGAGAGTTCCCAGGAAGATTAAATATGATATACTAATGAAAATGCTTTGTAGGCTATGCATTTGTTAAGCAAATGTTGATAATACTACAGATATGAAAGAATATGAGTTTATTTCTGTTTATATGACCATATGGTAAATTGAGGACTTCATTCATGATTCCCTCATTCAGCAAGAGGTTGGGTGAGAAATGAGAGTCCCTTACCCAATTGTATTCAGCCCTGAATGCAATAAACAAAACATATTTAGCTACATTCTCTGCAAGGTACAATTTTTCCTTTTATGAAAGAAAGAAAAACCTCCTTTAAAAAAAAATTCTCAGTTCAACATTACTGACATTTCAAAGAATTTATTACAAGCATTTGAGATCCAGGAGGAACAACAAAGTTTATATTGCTTTGAGAGTGGCAGGGGGAAAAATTAGTTTAGCAAGAATATACTTATATACTGTGGTGCTTGTCATTGTCTAGATGTACCGTTCCTAGGTACTGCTCTGTAGATTAGTCAAATCATGTAGAAAGGAGCTTAACAAAGCAGGTGTTATGTTCACAGCTCTGACTACGGCAGCTCATATCAAGTAGCAATAGATGGAGAAAGGGCCAGACTCAAAGCCGGGAGCGTGGAAAGATTCCTGCAGTATTTGAACTTGACAACTTCTGTCTTCTCAAGGAAACTGCTTTGATCACTACAGTGGGGCAGATTCCTGGCTTGTCCACAGTGAGTCCAGCGGTAACCCTGGAGCCACACACCCTGCCAGGCCCCATCACTGTCTGCTGGAGATAACCGATAGGCTGACCCCAGAGTCTAGTTCAGAATGCTTCTAAAACAAGTTTGCCTGCATGTGCGTAGTTCCAGGTTTGAGTGGCAGTGGGAGCAGCCCAAAATGTATTGGCTGGTATTTTGCTCCGTATTAGCAAGACATGATCAAGTGTTATTTCTTATAGTTTAGGCTCAATTTACTCAAGGTAAATATTGTGGTAAATTCCCACAGGTCTTTTGTGGTTTTTTTTTTTTTTACATTTACATGTAGCTATTCTTTTTCAAGTCCTTTTCTTATTCAGGTTATTCTAGAATATTGAGCAGCATTCCCTGTATTGTACAGTAGGTTCTTGTTGGGTTTAATTTTAATTGTAATTAAATAAAATGTAATTTTAAAAATAAATATATTTTAAATACCTATTTTAAATATAGTAGTGTTTATATGTCAATCCCAAACTCCCCAATCTGTCCCTCTTCCCCACCCTTCCTGCCTGGTAACCATTCGTTCCTTCTCTAAGTCCATGAGTCTGTTTCTGTTTTGTGAATAAATTCATTTGTATAGTTTTTTAGATTCCACATATAAGGGATATATGATATTTGTCTTTCTCTGTCTGACTTACTTCACTTAAGATGATAATCTCCAGATCCATCCATGTTGCTGCGAATGACATTGTTTCATTCTCTTTAATGGCTGGGTGATATTCCATTGTGAGGAAGCCATGACAACCCACTTCAGTATTCTTTCCTGGAGAATCCCATGGACAGAGGGGCCTGGTGGGCTATAATCCATGGGGTCACAAAGTGTCAGATGCAACACAATATTTCATTGTATATATGTACCCCATCTTCTTTATCCATTCCTCTGTCCATGGACATTTAGTTTGCTTCCATGTATTGGCTATTGTCAACAGTGCTACAGTGAACATTGGGGTGCGTGTATCCTTTTGGATCATGTTTTTCTTGGGATATATACCCAGGAGTTGGGTTGCAGGTCATATGGTAGCTCTACTTTTAGTTTTTCAAGGAACTTCTGAACTGCTCTCCATAGTCACTGTACCAACAGTGTAGGAGGGTTCCCTTTTCTTCAGACCCTCTCTAGCATTTATTGTTTGTAGATTTTTTGATGATGGCCATTCTGACTGGTGTGCGGTGATGTTTCCTTGTAGTTTTTTAAAGTCTACAAGCTTTTTAGTTGACTCCTGAAGTACACGTTTGCAAGTGAATATTCTCTAGATCATAAAGAAAGCACTTTTACCGTTATCTGCATTTATTAAGCTCATATGGGATGCACTGTGCCCTTAAGGAATGTTTGAAGAACAGCTTGATGCCATAGGACAAGCAGTTGTGTTTAGAAGCGGACACACCTGGGCTTAGATGCTGATTCTGCTGGGTGGTTATGTGAGCTCAGCCCATCTTCTGAGCCTCAGTTTCCTCATTGGTTGGAGGGTTGATGTGAGGATTGAATGAGATTATTTTTATAAGAGTATCTAATTCAATTCCTGATAGCTGGCTCTCAAAAAGTATCAGTATCCTGCCTGCCTCTTTGCCTTCCTTGACTATAGATATTATAATCCAGGGAGAACTGTGAGACAAACAGACCCACTCGAAGTTGAACAAAAAGAAAATAATCATGGGAATTATAATGCATGTGTACACCATAAAATGATGCACAGCACACTACGTGAAATCCCACATAAGCTATTATGCAGCTAATAATGATACATGAGTTTTGTAGCATGAGAGAGGCTAGGAGGATTTCTGAAAAGGGGAACATAGCAGAGGGAGGGTAGAACACAGCACAGGCCAGGACTGGACCTGGGAGATGTGTGGAGGGCAGGGAGAGAGAATCATAGCCTTGTGCTTGTGTCATCTTAAAGAATTTTCACTTCAACCGCCATAACCTTGGTTTCACCATCCATATTATTAAGAAGTAAAAAATTCTTTTTTCCTTCTATTTTCCCAGTGTTGTGGTTTTTAACGCATGAGTAAACAGGAAGCATCTTGGTGATGCTGGTTCTGCCCTTAACTCGCTGGGTAAGTCACCTAGTCTGTGGGACTCAATGTGTCACTTACTACACGAAAAGTTTGTATTAGATGACCTCTAAGTGCATTCTAGCTTTACATTCTGCTTATGAAATAGCACAAAGAAGGGGCTTTGAAGTATGTATGTACAACACCATAACCCACAACACACATGCAGGACTCAAGGGACACTCTTGACAGTGTTTGGCCATGTGTCTTGAAATTGACAAAGTACATTTTTAAAATTTATCTATTTATTTTTGGCCGTGCTGGGTCTTTGCTGCAGTGCAGGTTTTTCTCCAATTGTGGCAAGTGGGGGCTACTCTCCAACTGCTGTGTTCGGGCTTCTCATTGCCGTGGCTTTTCTTATTGTGGAGTACCGGCTCTAGGTTCACCGACTTCAGTAGTTGCAGTTCCCAGGCTCTAGAGCACAGACTTAATAGTTGTGACACACAGGCTTAGCTGCTCCTCGGCATGTGGGATCTTCCCGGACCGGGGATCGAACCCAGGTCTCCTGCATTGGTAGGCAGATTCTTCACCACTGAGCCACCAGTGACGCCCTGAAGTACATTTTTATGTACATTATTTCATGCATTTAGCCTCACAGGTTCACAGCTCTGATTGGAATAATCATTATCATTGTTCAAATGTACCTTATACTCCCTAAAGCCTTCAGCTTCTCATTTTCTCCTCACAACAACCCAGAAGAGACCAAAAAAAATCATCTTTATTCAGATCCAAGAGCATTAGAAAGTTGAAGCAACTTCCTCAGCATCACTGTCAGACTTCAAGGCACTTCAATTTGTATTTCACTGTCTCTGCAATGTTCATTGGAGTATTGGCAAAAAATTTTTATTTCCTAATTTGGCTGCCAGCATTTTTTTAAGGCAGCATTTCTCAACGTGTCTCCCATAAAACGCTAGTCCAAAGGGAGTCTATTGAAAATGGATTCCATGATAGGTAGGTAAATAGGTAAATAGATCGGTGTGTATGTCTCTGTGTGTATGCTTAGTCGCTCAGTCGTGTCCAAATCTTTGTAACCCCATGGACTGTAGCCCATCATGCTCCTCTGTCCATGTGATTTTCCAGACAAGAATACTGAATGGGTTGCTATTTCCTACTCCAGGGGATCTTCCCAACCCAGGGATCAAACTTGCATACCCTGCGTTGGCAGGAGGCTTCTTTACCACTGAGCTGCCTGGGAAGTCATATAGATAGGGAGGGAGATACATAGATAGACAGACAGATATCACTGATGTACAGTGTATGCTGTTCCTGGATATTTCTTGATGAATATTAGAATACTAAAAGTTAAAAGACATCCTATAGTAAAAATGTCTAGTTTAAATTATTTAACCAAGAAATTGCCAAATGTATAATCACTGAACCTTTTTTCTCATGTAACATATTAAATATCCCATAGAAAATCTTTCAGGAACCAGTACTTCAAGGCTCCCTTCTCTATTGTAGTATCCATACAACTAAAATAACCCTGCATCTCCTTACCTAGAACTTCATGCAAAAATCCACAGATCTAATCCAATGGACAATGGAGAAAAGGAAGGTATAAAAAGATAGGGAAAGAAAAGAAAGTAAAACTCAAAACCAAAGCAAGAGCAGAGAAAGCCAAAAGCAAGGGTGGTCTTCACAGTTGACAACAAGCAAAATCACTGAGTGAAAAAAATCAAAGGTCTGACTGGGGTGCCCCCTCTTGGGACTGAGGTCTTAGGGATTCTTTCTCCTTCAGGTGGTCCTTCCTCCATCTCCCCTTCTTCACTGCCATCATTTCTCCTCTTCACACACACTACAACTGGAGTCATGCCTCCCCACATCAGGGCCACATAGTGTCCACTGTACCCCACAGCCCCTGGCAAGTCCATGGAATCAACAGGGCAGCGAGAAGGGACACCCTCCCCTCCCCTCCCCTCTACCCTCCTGTCTTGTGACTGAGGAATTTCCAGGGATCAAGAGAGTCCCTAGCCCTCAATCTCAGTCTCCATCCCTGTGTTTTAAGAGGGGTTGGATTCCAAATAACAGGTCGAGTCAGTCTAAAATCTGTAGCAGTTAAGTCCTCTAGAGTACTAAGCTGCCAAAACCCTGTGTCTCTGGGGGCATTCTAGCAGTTATAAGGCTCTTGTTCTGGCTCTTTTTCTGTTTCCTATTTAAAAAAAAAAAAAAAAAAAGACCCTCCAAAGCACTGGTGTTTTCCTTCTCTTTTATTCCCCACTGTTGAGAAGTAAATTGGGCATTCTGGCTTCAAATGCGCCATGTCGAGAAGACCAGTTCCAGAGTCCCTTCTTTCATGCATAAGAGAAACCCACATAGCAAAGCCTCAGATGCCCCTCAGAGTGGCCGTCCACAGGAAAGGGCAATTCTATGTCTTCAGCCACTTGTCAGCGGGGAGGCCTGCGAGGCCACAGGTGAACACCATAGTGGATCTGTATGCCGACAGCTCTCTTCTGGGAACTAGTGTCTGAAGGCCCAGTTGGGCTCCAATCAATGCAACCTTTCCAGCCTGATACATTTTGTCTGAACTGTCATTTGACAGGGATCCACCTGGTGCCACCACTTAGTTTTCTACACCAGAAGATATTTAACTGACATTGAAAAGAAGTAACGTTAGGGATCGCCTTCTTTTTCTCAGCTGGACTCCATACCCTCCCAGAGGCTAGCTGCTCTTTCCAGAGTTGAACTCTTTGTCCTTTGCACTGGGAGGTTACCAATGTGGGGTTTAAAGAGAGCAGAGTGATGTTAAAGGCTTCAGAGAGGATAAGATTTCAGAGAAACCCTCTCACTTCCCCCAAGGAAAGCACTCCTGTATCTGGCTGACTTGTAAACATCTAATATTTTAAATCAGAGGGAAAATAACCTTGTGCTCTTGTCTAAGGTTCTAAGAAGTAACATTCTTTAGGTAGTTATTACCTTCAGTATTCTGCACCCCATGATAGAAGGGATTGAGGATGAAACAATTGAGGATGAAAACCAAACGGTTCTTGGAAGCAACCTGGACACAGCAGGGAGTTACCAAAGGCATAAAGCAAAGATGGGGTATTTTCCAAACTCCCTGTAACAATCACAGTGGATTCATTTTAAGCATCTTCAAGGCACAAACTGCATATCAGGTTTTCATTGGCAGTTAGTATCCTTAAGTGACAAAGTGGAGATCTTCATACCAGAAAGAAAGACCCCTGAATATTTTCTAGGCTCCAGAAGCCCATCATCTCACTGACTTGCTTAACTTTCTCCCTCTTTTTGACTCCCCAAAGTCACACCATCTCCAAACAGCTGGAGGCATGCCCACACCACCCATTATATTTTGTTCAATCCTTTACTTTCTTTTCCAAAAAAAAATTTCCAAAGTCAATGCCAGTGATTCTTCACATTGGACACAGTTTGGGATTACCTGAGGAGTTTTTTAAGAATACTAATGCCTGGGTCCCACCCAGAGATTCAGATGGAAACTGAGTGGGGTAAAACATGGGTATGAGCATTTTTTAAGTTCCCCAGGAGACTCCAATGGGGGGCCAGAGTTCCAGACAACTACCTATTGTCTTATAAATAGGCTCCCAATTGTTCATTTCTAAAAGAGCAAATTCCTACCTTTTTACCGGCTGTGTTGGTTGCATGAGTTGGCACTATACTTCTATGATACAATAAAACTAGGTCTACATTTCTCCAAAGAATGAGCCCATGTTACTTCTACCGTGCTCCCTCCCCAGATTCACAACCATCACAGAATGAAAAGAACTGTATCTGTACTTTTTGATCCACTAAATAGTCTCCCTAATTCTGAAGCTGGGTTATTAGCCGATATTTGCAGAAGAATCTCAAACCTGGTGATTCACATCTGCTATTCAAAATATAACAGACAAAATGCATAATCCTTTTCTCCCCAGACAAGAACAACTGCTACCGATTGAAAACTTGTTAGATGTTCCAAATGCTGATAAGACGTTGACTCAGCTAATCTGTACTAAGGCTTTCCAAGCTTTTGTTTACATATGAATCCCCCTGGGACCTTGACAAATGTAGACTCTGACTCAGCTCTCAGGTAAAGAGTGCACACCAGAGTCTGCATTTCCAACTAGCTCTCAAGTGATGCTGATGCTCTGGTGTAGCAAACTCTACACCATAAACCTTCAATGCCCCACTAGCTTCATTTCACAGATGAGGAAGTTAAGGGGAAAGATTTATGAAAGGCAAGATTCAAACCCAAGTCTTGGAGAAGGAAATGGCAACCCACTCCAGTATCCTTGCCTGGAAAATCTCATGGACAGAAGAGCCTGGTGGGCTGCAGTCCATGGGGTTGCAAAGAGTCGGGCCCAAATGGGCGAAGTCTACCTGACCTAAAACCTTGTCCACTGGGCAAATCTGCCTCATTGTGTCTTTTTTCACTGTGGCATGTCCATCTTTTAGAAGAGGTCTTACTTAAATCACATAATGATTTGTCTCCTTTCAGATGAAGATGGAGATAGAGGCTCTGTTGGCAGAAAGACTCTTACTTTCTTGTCTTGGTCTTTCTTCCTGATCTCAGTCTTGATCTCATCATGGCTCAAGAACCAGTAACTCTGAGGTTGGGGTTGAGGTCTCAACCACACCTTCTCTTTATTTAATAAATGCACTAGTTTTGTTGAATTTAGTTTAGTTTAGTTCCACCAAATCGAAACTTAAGAGATGAAAGTGGTGTGTGGCCACTGACGACCTTAGAGCTGAGAGAGCCAACAGGATCTCTGTTAGAGGCAGAGTCTCATTCCACTCGTTAGGCCCAAGATCGCCTGGCTACAGAACCAGGTACAAAGATCACTCATACCTACTCTCCTGCCACCATCTTTCACTCAGCATGAAAGTGCCCTTGAGACTGTCTACTTGGTAGGGGGTGAGGGAGTGTCCTCTTCCATCACCATTTCCATACACTTTTTTAAGAGCAAAAGCCAAGCTGCTTTCCTGGTGGTTCAGATGGTAAAGAATCTGCCTGCAATGCAGGAGACCTGAGTTCAATCCCTGGGTCAGGAAGATCCTCTGGAGAAGGAAATGGCAACCCACTCCAGTATGCTTACCTAGAGAATCCCATGGACAGAGGAGCTTGGCAGGCTACAGTTCATGGGGTCACAAAGAGTCAGATACAACTGAACGGCTAACACACACATGCCAAACAGGTAACAGAATCATTCAGACAGAGTCAGAATGGTGAAAAATCCTACTGGGAAACTTATAAAACTTCTCAACCCTCTTAATCAGGGGTGTGGAAGTGGTGTACAAAATGATGTTCAAATGCAGCATCTTCACTCCAGCCACATTTGTTTTCCAAGAGGCCATTCCTATCAGAATGGAGAATTGGCTTTATGATTACTGAAAGCTGTGCCGTCATGGTGAGGCAGTGTCTGCTCCATAAAACACAAAATAAGTCTTCAAAAGCATCTGCTCTTTTGAAGTTCTTACCTGTTGTTCTGTACTTCCTGTAAGTAACCGTATAGACACAGTAACCCAGGCACATCCTTGACACCAGTCCAATGTCTGTCTGTACCGGATCAGACAGGCAGGTCTTGCTTATTAACATCATCTTCAAAGAACAGAGACTAGGGACTTTCCTGTTGGTCCAGTAGCTAAGACTCTGCACTCTCTGAGTTCAATCGCTGGTCAGGGAACTAGATCCTACATGCCACAACTAAGACCCAGTGCAGTCTAATAAATAATGAATATTTTAAAAAAGAAAGCAGATACCACCTACCAGGCTTGTACAATATCAGCCCCTAACCTTAGGATGCATATATGAATGCACAGGTTGACCTAAAAGAGAACAAATTGAAGAAGTACACCCTTAAACCCTGCCAATGCAAATCCAATGCATAGAGGCTGGCTGTACTCTAGCATTAAAAAGTTAGACTCTATGTGTGTGTATAGACTTGAAATCTTCATAGTTATATGTCTGTGTGTTCCATATTTGTGTGTGAACGTCTCTGTGTTTCTTTGATACATACATATGCACTTATATATTAAAAATCTTTTTCATAAATACCAATTCAGGGATTCTGTCAAGTGTCCACTTACATACTTACAAGGTTATCCATGGAGTCTGGGCAGATCAGTGGAGTGTGAGCACATGGGGAGAAATGACATTGTCTGGGGCTTTCTTTTCTTCCCTTTTCTGCTTAGGATGTTTTGAGAGAATGACTAAGCAGTGCTGGAGATTATGAATTTGCTTAAGTGTGAATGGGTGATGGCTGGGTGCCGCACAGCCCTCCCCAAAGGTGATTGACTGGGGCGGCAGGTCTTCACACTTGATGCCTGGATTTGACTCGGAAAGTCTGCCAAGTCTTTTACTCGGAAATTTATCTTAATTAGATCTGAAAGACCTGCCACAGCAGAATAGTCACACCGATTAAAATGAAAAACAGGAGAAATTACTGATCAAATTAATCATAATGTCGGGTTACAGCTGTAGGTCTGATGTAATTTGCCAGTCCAGTGAGTTACATCGGCCTGGCCCAGGAAAGGGAGCTGGTTTTATGCTGATCCGTAACACCCGCCCGCTCCAGGCGGCCCAGCAGGAGGCTGATTCCATTCATTTTCCTGGCTTGCTCTGACCTCCGTGCAGCAACTAGAAACAAATCAGGCACCAAACAAATGCAGGGATGGGAGGAGGTAAGCGAGAAATATTCTCTTACCCCAGCGATCATACTCTTTCAAGAATGGTGAGCTTCTAAAACTGGGCCCGCAGGCTTGGGCCTTTGTGCCTGTTGGGATTTAGGCTTTTGGTTTTCCCACTTAACCTCCTTTTAGTTTTACTTGCGGTGACCTGACATTGATTAGATGCAGAATGAGAATCAAAAGGTCAGAGGACAAAACCTCTGGCTCCAAGCCAGCAAAAGAAAAACCTTTAGAAAAATCTCCTTGCCAACCTGTCTCTACAACTCCGGTGTGGATTGAAATAATCTAAAGTGTCACAATAGAGGAGGAAGAAACCTAGCCAGTATGAGCTGATTGTTCCCCTGAGGGTATGGTCCTGGTATTCTAATTTTAAAATAAACACCACTTTACCCCACGCTGTGTGTTTGGACTGGAGGTGGAATATACTTCTTTATTAAAGAAAACAAATCAGGGTCCTGATTCTTTTCAGTGTTTAGCCCTGACACTGAGCTGTGATTCATTCAGTGTTTACAAAACCTGTCTCTCCATTAGCAATACAGAGAAGGGGCCTTAAAGCGCACCCCAGTATAGACATTCCATGGTTAGATTTTAAGTACAATGTAGGACCAAGTAGGAACAGGGGAAGGACTCTTGGGAACTCCTCCCCAATCAGTAGTTATAAGACCTTTCTTGCTGACCCCATGATGGGTTGTCCAAATCCCACTCATTCATCCCTGGACCGGATGCTTATACCCTTTTACTTCCAATCTGAAAAGGCCCCCATCCTTTCTCCATCCCATCGAGAATGAATCTGGTAAATTATAGAGACAGGCAGTCACAGAGCACCAGGTGGTCTTGGCACTCAACAGGCTACTCTTTCTGGACCTTTTTATGGTGCCTGATGAAGAATCAGTGGGACCACATGCCCATATTGGGGAAGGCTATAATAACCACATTTTGAGTGATTATCTTATTGGGGAAGGGTGTAATAACCACATTTTGAGTGATTATCTTATTGGTTTAGTAGTTTGTAACCAGAATTTTGTAAAGAAAATAAAAGCTTCAGTTTAAATTATATACATGTAGATATATAAAGTTACATACAGGCATAGATATGTAGATATAGAGAGAAGAGAGAGAGATTTATATGCATGTATGTATATATATGGGAAGATCCCCAGGAGAAGGAAATGGCAACCCACTCCACTGTTCTTGCCTGGAGAATTCCATGGACAGAGGAGCCTGGCAGGCTACAGTCTATGGGGTTGCAAGAGTCAGACACGACTGAGCGACTAAGTACACAAATGTATATATATTTCTATATGTATGTATGTACTGGTTTGAGTTATAAGATGTATTTCTTACTATAAGGCAAGATCAGAAGAATTTGAAAAACACTTCTTTGAAAGACCTAGCTCTTAAGGGGGCAGAAGTGGGAATTCTTAGACATATAACAACTCAGGGCTTCCCTGGTGGTTCAGAGTGTAGAGCGTCTGCCTGCAATGTGGGAGACCCGGGTTCAATCCCTGGGTCGGGAAGATCCCCTGGAGAAGAAAATGGCAACCCACTCCAGTATCTTTGCCTGGAGAATCCCATGGACAGAGGAACATGGTAGACTACAGTCCACGGGGTCACAAAAAGTCCATAACTGAGCAACTTCACTTTCACTTTCACACTGTAACAACTCAGGAAGCAGATTTAGAGACAGGAATGACTACCCACTCCAGTATTCTTGCCTGGAGCATCCCATGAACAGAGGACCCTGGTGGACTACAGTCCATGAGGTCACAAAGAGTCAGATATGACTGAGTGACGACTAACACTTTCACTTTCAACAAACTGAATGTGCTGATGAGCTCCTAAATGCTAAACATCATCCCCAATAGTTAAAAGACCAAAACGTTAATGCGAACCCCTCACTTCCAGCCACCACACATTCGAACTGCAGGGAAATTCAAGATTCAACATTATACCACTATCCAGGCAACTGAAAACTCACACGAAATGAAGAGTTTGACAAGTTAATTGAGAAACAAAATAATATCTTAAAAGTTAAGTTATCCCACCAGAAATGAGGAGATGATTCCAAAGAGAACGAGAAAGAAGGAAGGAGAAAATGGCTGGGAGAAAGCACAGGGCCCCACACTGATGAGCTGACTGTTTCAGGTTTGTTAGGATTCACCATGGGAAAAAGTCTTTCTTGGAGTTGCAGGCCAGAAGCCATGTCCCTGGGGCCTGGTCAGAGGAATTGTGGGCGGGAACATCCAAGGGGTCTGGAACTTTCCTCGGTTCTCCCACCTGGCCTGGCTCTCTTCCTCCCTGTTCTGGTCTTTTGTAATTCTGTTTTCTCCCTGATTCTGTCCACTTTGCAAACGACAAGGGCAAGCAAAACTTCCTGAAAGAACCCTCTGCTCACATTCGCCCTCATTCGCAAGGTTCTTTTTTGACTTTCATAACCTGCCTACTCTTCACCCATCTTCCTCCTCCCTCCACTGCCCTAACTGCTCCCCACCCCCGACCCCAGGCCCTGCAGCCGTCTTCCTGACTCTGTGGGGGCCAAGACTCTTCTCACCACAGATCCCTCCTGGCTCCGGTCACCTCCTACTCCTTCCACATAGAACCCACACTTGCCCAATGCTCAATAATTGCTCTGTTCTCTGAACGCACATGATGAACACTTAGCCTATGCAATTTTAGTCGTTCTGGGTTTGTTTGTTTGTTTTCCTTTTTTTTTTTAATGGACGAAGTTGTTATCTTGCTTGAATTATAAGCGCCTTAGGAACAGACACTAAGTCTCATACCTCTGTACATCCCAGCACTGTCAATAATTGTGATGAGTGATGATTTCTCATTTAACAGCTATTCATTTCACAAATCTGGAAGTGCCTGTGACCTATTTTAAATTTATTTGCAAAATGACTCAATGAAGATAACAACTCCTAATGAAAAAGAAATATTGCCTATTTATTTTTATATTTAGGAAAATGCTTGGCACATAGAGTAAGGGCTATAAATAAATAGAGTTTATTACGACCATGATTCCTTTGAAATATTTTTCACCCTATTTTTGTTTGCACTGTCTTATCAATGGGCTTTTGGAAATGCAGCCTTCATTTAGACTGCTTGAAATCAGTTCCTTTCATTTGGGAAGAAATGTACAATCAAAGCAAGGAATGCTATTTTCTAATTAATCTTTTGTTTCTTTTGCCCCATGATCTCAACAATGTCTGATGGGTCTTGTTAATTAGAATATAATAGAGGAGTGGGCTTTCTTAGTATTTTACAGGTCTGATTGATCTGTGAGTTAAATTATATTTTTCAAAACATAAGAGTGTCACAAAGCAGATAGAAAAACCCAAGGATAAGGAAAGTGATTATCCCACCATGGCTGCACCTCACGCCCCCAACAGTGGGTACTGGAGACTCTCATATGACACATTCTGGCTGCCCCAAGCCCCACTAGTAAAGTGGACAAACCCATCCAGAATCTCCCAGTAGAAAAATGACGATCTGGTTTAAAAAATAAGAACACTGTTGAGCATTCAAGGCATGCTAGGTGTTTTGTATATGTATTCTGACGTTGCTTGGTGATCAGTTACAGGAATAAAGACACCAGGACTCAGAGAAGCTGGGAACTTGTCACAGATGGAGTTGAGATTTGAGTCTGTCTGGCTCCAGCCTGGCGACCACACATGCCATTTTAACCAGGATGGTCTCTGTGTCTGTCTGTCTGTCCAGTGTAGTTACCAGTAGCACCCATCCTGTTCTCAGAACAGTCCTGTTTGGGACATTTAAATTATCTCGGCATCTCATCCCATGTCACACCACTTCCAACTTTTATCCAGACTTCCTCCACCTGATTTTGCTCCTCTATATGCCATGAAAGTTAAAACATTTGGATGTCTTCTTAATTTACTGAGAAGATGGAATGAGTAGTTCTTATAAATATATTGTCTTCTTACTACCTAACAACTTAGCTAAAAAGTTTTCAAAATGTGATCTTACCTGAGGAAAGGAAATCCGTGGATGAAGAGCCATAGGAGACACCTTGTTCCTCCAAATGATTTGGAAAAACCTAATGGGATTGTTTTTGGATCCTGGCTGAGATGCCCAGTGCCATGCTTACAGAACTATAATTTAGGACAGGGAGGTTCCCCAAGCTCCAGAAAGATGATATTCAAAAAGGATAGACACATATACTATATGGAGAGGAAAACAAATCACACACATATGAATGAAGAAAAATGTTTAAATGTTTAAAAAAAAATCTCAAGGTGAACAAGGGCCAAAAATGCAATGCTATTAAAAGGTTTGCAGGTGACATGGAGGAGAAAGAGTACAGAGTTTCATAAACAAAGGTGAGGACTCCAGAGCACTGATTGCTCCAAGTCTTTCTCCCTCTGGGTGGTCCTTAGCGGTGCATCAGAGCAGTCCTGATTCCCAGATTGGCCACACATCAAAACTCCATGGAGAGATTCCTTCAGCAAATAAATTGTAAGTAAAAGAGACAGAGAGGAAGACCTGGAGGATTGGGCCTGGAGGTCAAAAGACAGCAACTGATTTCATCACATGAGCTTTGTTTAGATTAGGATCCAAGCAAAAGCTACAAAAAAGCAAAAAGAATGACATTTATGACACAGATGGAAATGTGACTGCTGAGTTGGAAATCTGATGATGGTAAGGAATTACTTTTAATATTTTTAGGTATGATGATGATATGTAGTTGTATTTTTAAGAATGTCTTTTGAAGATACTGAAATACTTACAAGTGAAATAATAGGATGTCTGGAACTTTTTTTTTTCCCCTTTTATTTTTATTAGTTGGAGGCTAATTACTTTACAATATTGTAGTGGTTTCTGCCATACATTGACATGAATCAGCCATGGATCTACATGTGCTCCCCATCCCGATCCCCCCTCCCGCCTCCCTCCCCATCCCATCCCTCTGGGTCTTCCCAGTGCACCAGCCCTGAGCACTTGTCTCATGCATCCAGCCTGGGCTGGCGATCTGTTTCACCCTTGATAGTATACTTGTTTCAATACTGTTCTCTCAGAACATCCCACCCTCGCCTTCTCCCACAGAGTCCAAAAGTCTGTTCTGTACATCTGTGTCTCTTTTTCTGTTTTGCATATAGGGTTATTGTTACCATCTTTTTAAATTCCTGGAATGTTTTTTAAAAGGATATGGGAAGGAAAATAATATATGGCTGAGGGTTGTTGGGTGAAATGAAAGAAGATTGACCATGAGTTGATCATTATTAAAGCCGGGTGATGGGTTCATGGGAGTTATACTATTGTGTCTTCTTTTATATTGTTTAATTTTTTGCATGAGAAAAAAATTAAAGAAAAAAGCTTTAATTATTTGGTAATATAGACATTTAGTAATATAGACTACCTTCACCTGACCTAAGAACTACAAAATCAGAGTCTCTGGGGTGGAGACAGTGATTCCAATGATCAGTGAAGTTTGAGATCACCTGCCCTATAGAATTTGAAGAATTTATTAGATCAAGATAGGTTAGTTGAGGCTCAGGGGCAGTATACCAAAAATGGCTGATGGGTTAAGACACAGTATCTTGATAAACAGATTTTTCAGCTGAAAGATTAAATAACTGAAGATGGTTGTGAATATCTAAGGAACTGTAAAGACTGGGAAAGGTACTAAAGAACCAAAAATAGAAAAAGTCTTTCCGATTCTCATAAAGGAAAAAAAAATGGGAGGACCTCCTCTTCAATTGGGGCAGATTGAATACACTGAATACATTTCTTTCCATACTCTCCCACTAAAATGACCAAAGGAAAACAGTTTGCAATTTTATAAATCTAAAGGGCAAAGAGAAGTGGAGAAAAGACAACAGTGGACAAGTAGTGTCAATAAACTTTTGGAAAAGCAGCAGCAGGAGTTAATTAAGCAGAAAAATCTAAATACCAAAGACCTGAAAGAGACATATAATGAGAAGTGAGAAAGCTCTGGAGCCCTCAACAGTCTTAGAGGTTGGAGACACCAGTGGCTGTGAAAGATGAGGGTGGAAGAGCATGTTGGGAAAAACAGGATTGGCTAATGACTGTATGCTGGACCTTGAGATCCTTAGCTCCTTCCCCAATTCAAGCAGACAGGTAACTATCTCTTGAGCAGCTTAATACATGAAAAATTGACTGAGAGCCACTCTAGACATGGAGACACAGACATGGCTGTATGTAGCAGTGGAGCCCTTACCGATGAGCGGGTCACTGAGGGAAAGTCTGCATCCTGAATGATGGGACCTGGCCTATTGGGCCTCTCAGATCTATACACAGGTGTTCAAATGTGCAGGCATCCCACCACCTCCCTACTTCATCCCCTGCCCAGGTAAGTCGTGGATTCTACTTGGGAGAAACTACATGGCTAATCAGAGAGCAAAGACTCAGTTATAAATATCTCCAAAAATACAGCTAGGTATCTACCTTATTCTTCTTTATGAAAGGACAGCACAAAATGACTCAATATTTCAGAAATGCCTTTGCCTGAACTCAGAAACCAAACAAAAACAGAGTAGGAGAAAAGAAGTTCACAGGAAATAGAGACAACACAGAAAGGAGGAAAACTTTGTAAAAACTTCAAAATTAGTATCCTAGAGAATATTCATAGAGAAGACAATGTATCTGTAATACAAAACACATAATAGATGCTACATCCAAGTAACATCTAGAAAACAATCTGTAGGTAACAGTTAAAACAATTAAAGCATAAGTTTAAATTTCAATAGACAGTTTCAAAAATCAAGAAAATCACTCTGAATGTAGAACAGAAGGACAGAGAAGTGGGGAAAAGAAAGAAAGAACAAATCAGTAAACACAGTGAGGGAACATCAGGGGAAGAATAGGAAATCCAAATTCTAACCAACTGAGCAAATAAAAATAGAGATGAAATATCAAAAAAATTCAAGAAAAATTTTCAGATTTGAAGGATGTCACCTCAGGTAAAGTCCCATTGAAAGCATAACCTGTTTTAATCTCTCAGTCTTGTCTGACTCTTTGAGACCCCATGGACTGTAGCCCAACAGGCTCCTCTGTCCATGGAATTTTCCAGGCAAGAATACTTGAGTGGGTTGCCATGCCCTCCCACAGGGGATCTTCCCAACCCAGGGATCAAACCCAGGTTTCCTGCATTGCAGGTGGATTCTTTACCAGTTGAGCTACCAGGGAAGCCCTAATGCATAACCTAATACATGGGAAAAGTATTTTCAAACACATCATTATAAAAATTTTCCAAAGAGAAAAAATTATATATTAAATACAGAAAATAGGGAATCAGAATACCTTTGCATTTAGGTAGGTGAACTTTATGGTCCTGTCCAACTCTGAGATTTTGTGGTGAACACTGAGAAAAAGACAAAAAGGAAATATGCTTCTGTATAAAAACTGGGCATGAGAGGAATATGCTTTCATCACCAGCTGAGTTAAGCTTTGGAATAGATGACAGAGGAAAGTTAAAATATCTTCTTGGCAGTGCTTTAAACACAGGCTAAAGTCTAACTGCATTAGGCTTGGTTTAATGCATCTGTGCATCTTATTTGCCTGTGTCCTTCATACCTAATATGGAACCTAGAGAATGGACCATATTTAATGTGGCTATTTGAGACAGCTAGTGGGAAGCTGCTGCGTAGCACAGGTAGCTCAACTCAGTCTTCTGTGCTGACCTAGAGAGGTGGGATGGGGGGCAGGAAGTAGGAGGAAGGGGTAAATGTATGCGTATAACTGATTCACTTTGTTGTACAGAGGAAACTAATACATTATAAAGCAGTTATATGCCAGTAGTAAAAATGCAATAATAATATGGCCATTTGAATGTTGTGAACGTCTCAGACTGGTTTGCTCCTGGAGATGACTCCCATGAGGAAATAGACAATTTTTTTCCTGGGTTTGGTATGAAAGGAGAGAGAGGGAATCTAATATGGAATAAGGGCCCAGCAATGTGTCATTCAATATGTAAAGGATTTTTCCCATCTATACTGTTTGGTTTTAGAAAGTCTCACTGATGTTTGACCTTCTCATTGGCCCCAAGTACTAGGCATGGCAAGTAGAGAGAAACAGCATCTAACCCAACAAGATTTTCCCATACTTTTTAAACATTTTGTGAAAAAAGAAATCCTGGATTATAAAAGTTTACAGTTTGTGGTTTTCCCTACTAAAACTTTAAAAAGCTTCTGTATTAAAATATTTTTATGTATAACATCTGCTCTCAGCCCTAATTTATGGAAATGGGAAAATAGGCATATTGCAGATTTCAATTGCTTAAATTAGCTCTTCCCTAGACCAGAGACAGAGAGAAGTAGGAAAAAAAAAAACTACAGGAATGAAATCTTGCTTTATTTTTCCATATACCCAGTAGTTTCTGTAACAGCTGATCAGAGTGCTGTCAAATGCACTTGATGAGAGGTTTCCCAAAGTTAATTTTTCTCATAACACAATAACTAAATTTGCTTTAACACTTGAAAAGGCCCATCCATACTAAAAAGAATCAGTTGCTTAATCCTAAAATTAAAGGTTATTGCATGCAAGAGAAAATAATTACATGCTCAAAGTATGGAAAAAAGAAAACTTTTTTTAATATGTAGGTATTTGTATAATTAAAGACTAATCAAGCATGGAAGGTTGCTGACTAAACCAGAAAATGAGATTGTTGGCAAGCAATATTGTAATGTAAATGCCATTTTTGTTTAACTACTAAGAAGCTGGAGAAATGATATCCTGAACAGATTAAAAGCAAACAACATTGATAATAAATATTTATCAGATTCCAAATGCAACACAGAGGATTTTTATATTTTACATGCAAGGTTTGTTTGCAGTGAAGTGTTCAGGTACTTTTCAAGGGGTTACTTAACCTCCTTACTTAAAATTGCATTTCCAGATAGTATCTTCCTTCTGTTAAAGTACATGTGAAATATTAACCAAGGGAAAATGTCCCTTTTGAGATACCACACAATGGAGTTACCTATTAATTAAGATTTTCTTAATATTAACCCCATAGTATTAGGCAAAGATTTTCTAATGAATACAGACATACCTTGGAGATATTGTGGGTTTGGTTCTAGACCAGCACAGAAAGCAAGTATCTCAATAAAACAAGTCACACAATTTTTTTGGTTTGCCAGTGCATGTAAAAGTTATATTTACACTATACTATAGCCTATTGTGTGCAATAGCATATGTCTAAAAAGTCAATGTACATACCTTAATTAAATATTACTAAAAAATGCTAATCATCATCTGAGCCTTCAGTGAGTCATAGCAGTAACATGAAAGATGACTGATCAGAGATCACCAAAAGAAATATAATAATAAGGAAATTTTCAAATACTGTGGAAATCACCAAAACGTGATACACAGATGCAAAGTGAGTAGATGCTGCTGGGAAAAATTGGCACAGATAGATTTGCTTGACACTGGGTTGCCACAAACCTTCAGTTTGTTAAAAAAAAAAAAAAACCCACAATATCAGCAACATACAATGAAACGAAGTATACCTGTGTACTGAATGTATTCTTATAGAGAAGGAAAGATGAGGTACAAATGACATACAGTTACTAAAACAAATAAAAAAGAAGCATCAAATGTAAACAATTTCTGTAAACTTAAGGCATGTGGTTTAAAGTAGAAAGAGAAAAGAGATTTCCTGGGCAGCCCAGTGGTTAAGATTCCACCCTTCCACTGCAAGGGGCACAGGTTCGATCCCTGATCCTGGAACTAAGATCCTTTGTGGTGAGGCCAAAAAATAGATAAGTAAATAAAATAAAAAGTAAAAGTGCCCCTCCATAAAATAGAAGAAACTGAAATCACATATAAACATTCTGAGACTTTCTGCAACCATAAAATATTTCGTGGTGTGCCCGTTTGTCTTATATGAGACTTATTTGGTTAAATAATATAGATAAAGCACCTTTCAGCCCTAGGATGTAAAAGTTACTAGTGAATCTCAGTTCTTTTTCTTTCTCACTCTTTGCTGATTGAGTTCAGTGGCTGCTCACAGGTCCATTCTCATGAGGACAATGTTGCCTTTGGAGACCCTGCTAAGGTATCCAAGTCTGCATTCCACTTAAGCACTCTAAGAGCCTGACCAAATCTGACCCATCAGTATTTCTGAAATGTAAGAGGAGTCTGAGGGGTAGAGAGAGTTTGGATTTTTCTCTTGACCAGAGAGAACTTAGAAATTCAACACGAACAAACATCCCACAAAGAGTCCAAAGATTTTAACCTGAGGAAGCCCTCACTATAAAACTTAGTTTGTATGCTCTGATTTCCTTATGTTCAGCTCTGATTTGTCTTATGAAACAAAATTTGCTGCATAACTGTGGGTGTGAGCCCTGAAAAGCAGACTCCTTGACCTACTGATGAAAAATAGGAATGAATTAATCAACAGTAGTTTTCAAAACTCAAATGTTGTGTGCTGCAAGTAGGTTATTTTCACATAGCATAAATATAGGTAAGTTTTCAAGAGAAGAGGCAAGATTGTCATTTTTTACCTTCAAAAACAATAGAAGATTCACTTTTCAGTTTCTAAATTAGAGTCTGTCAGTTTGACTGTTTCTTTTGGGTGTACTGTGTACAGTATATGATCCAGAAAGTTGAAAGCTTGCAGACCTACTACAGTGCCTTTGGGGATTTTTCAGAAGCAGATTGCTGAGTGACAAGATGATAGCCTCACTGCTGAAAATTTTTATTTAACTTATTTTCTTCCTAATGTGGTAGTGAAAGTGAAAGTCAAGTCGCTCAGTCGTGTCCGACTCTTTGCGACCCCGTGGACTGTAGCCCACCAGGCTTCTCCATCCATGGGATTCTCCAGGCAAGAATACTGGAGTGGGTTGCCATTTCCTTCTCCAGGGGATCTTCCCGACCCAGGGATCAAACCCGGGTCTTCCACATTGGAAGCAGACGCTTTAACCTCTGAGCCACCTAGTAACATGTACCTATTTTCTGAAGATGGTGGAAAACATCATCCAATGACAGTTCAAAAAACGTTATAAAGTTTATTTTTTCCCTTTTTATGTAACTTATTCTGGGAACCAGGAAACGGTGCGAAAAGACGTGTTTCTCTACCACTTTCACCCCACTCACGTGGTTTGAAAAGGTCATGGGAAATTGTAAGTTCTGGGTCTAAAGAAAGAACACCCACAGTTGTTTGAGCTCTGGTTTTAGGGAAGAGCTGAAGTTATTTGCACTAACCCCCTTGCGCTGTTGGTGGGAATGTAAATTGTTACAGCCCCTATGGAAAACAGTATGGAAGTTCCTTTAAAAACTAAAAATAGTGCTACCATGTGACCCAGCAATCCCACTACTGGGCATATACCCAGAGAAAATCATAATTCAAAAAGATGTATATACCCCAGTGTTCATCACAGCACTATTTACAATAGCCAGGACATGGAAGCAGCCTAAATGTCCATCAACAGAGGAATGGATAAAGAAGATATGGTACATGTATGCAATGCAATATTCAGTTCAGTTCAGTTCAGTCGCTCAGTCGTGTCTGACTGTTTGCGACCCCATGAATCGCAGCACGCCAGGCCTCCCTGTCCATCTCCAACTCCCGGAGTTTACTCAAACTCATGCCCATTGAGTCGGTGATGCCATCCAGCCATCTCATCCTCTGTCGTCCCCTTCTCCTCCTGCCCCCAGTCCCTCCCAGCATCAGGGTCTTTTCCAATCAGTTAACTCTTCGCATGAGGTGGCCAAAGTATTGGAGTTTCAGCTTCAGCGTCAGTGCTTCCAATGAGCACCCCAGGACTGATCTGCTTTAGGATGGACTGGTTGGATCTCCTTGCAGTCCAAGGGACTCTCAAGAGTCTTCTCCAACACCATAGTTCAAAAGCATCAATTCTTCGGCACTCAGCTTTCTTCACAGTCCAACTCTCACATCCATACATGACCACTGGAAAAACCATAGCCTTGACTAGATGAACCTTTGTTGGCAAAGTAATGTCTCTGCTTTTTAATATTCTATCTAGGTTGGTCATAACTTTCCTTCCAAGGAGTAAGCATCTTTTAATTTCATGGCTGCAATCACCATCTGCAGTGATTTTGGAGCCCCCAAAAATAAAGTCTGACAACTGTTTCCACCGCTTCCTTGTCTATTTGCCATGAAGTGATGGGACCAGATGCCATGATTTTAGTTTGTGAATGTTGACCTTTAAGCCAATTTTTTCACTTTCCTCTTTCACTTTCATCAAGAGGCTTTTTAGTTCCTCTTCACTTTCTGCCATAAGGGTGGTGTCATCTGCATATCTGAAGTTATTGATATTTCTCCCGGCAATCTTGATTCCAGCTTGTGCTTCATCTAGCCCAGCGTTTCTCATGATGTACTCTGCAGACAATCCATGTGTCTACAAATGACCTAATTTTGTTCCTTTTTATGGCCAAGTAATATTGCATTGAGGGATTGGGGGCAGGAGGAGAAGGGGACGACAGAGGATGAGATGGCTGGATGGCATCACCGACTTGATGGACATGTGTTTGAGTAAACTCCGGGAGTTTGTGATGGACAGGGAGGCCTGGCATGCTGCGATTCATGGGGTCACAAAGAGTTGGACATGACTGAGCAACTGAACTGAACTGAACTGAACTGAGAGACATGGATGGACCTAGAGACTGTCATACAAATTGAACTAAGAGAAAAACAAGTGTTGTATATTAATGCATATATCTGGAATCTGAAAAAAAAAATGCTATAGACAGTCTTATTTACAAAGTAGAAATAGAGACACAGGCATAGAGAACAAATATATGGATACCAAGGGTAGGGGAGTGGGAGGAATTGAGAGATTGGGATTGACATATATACATTGCGTACTATGTCGCTTCAGTCGTGTCCAACTCCTTACAACCCAATGGGCTGTAGCTGGCCAGGCTCCTCTGTCCATGGGATTCTCCAGGCAAGGATACTGGAGTAAGTTGTCATGTGTTCCTCCATGGGATCTTCCTCCAGGTTTCGAAGCCACATCTCTTACGTCTCCTGCATTGGCAGGCAGGTTCTTTACCACTAGTGCCACCTGGGAAGCCCATATATACACTACTATACATAAAATGTGGGAGACCCAAGTTCGATCCCTGGGTCAGGAAGATCCCCTGGGGAAGGAAATGGCAGCCCACTCCAGTACTCTTGCCTGGAAAATCCCATGGACGGAGGAGCCTGGTGGGCTACAGTCCATGGGGTCGCAAAGAGCCGGACACGACTGAGCGACTCCACCACCACCACCATACATAAAATAAATAACTAATGAGAAGATGCTGTATAGCACAAGGAGCTCTACTTAATGCTCTGTGGTGACTTAATGGGAAGGAAATCCAAAAAAAGAGGAGATATATGTATACATATAGCTGACTAACTTTGCTATATGATAGAAACTAACACAACTTTGTACAACATCTATATTCCAATAATTTTTTTTTAAAAAAGGACCAAGTGGGTCAGACAATAAGGAAGAGCCCACAACAAGTGTCACCTGGAGACAGCGTGTCCTTCACATGCTGCCAGTGGACAGAGCACCTGTCCACAGAAGACAGTGACAAGATTCCCTTTTGTTGCCAACCCGTAGTGGCGAGGTCTAAGATTGTAACTCAGTTCACTCAGCCTAAATATCTACAGCAGTTTTTGCGGTCCCTTGTCTGGCAATAATAGAGCTGCTATTTAAAGTAAATCCAAACAAAATTATGACCTTATCTTTGTGCTCAGTCACTCAGTTTTGTCTAATTCTTTGTGACCCCATGAACTGTAGCCTGCCAGGCTGCTCTGTCCATGGGATTCACCAGGCAAGAATACTGGAATGGGTTGCCATTTCCTTCTCTAGGAAGAAATCTTTTAAGTTGCTCAAAAAACACCTTCCACTAAAATATTGGGTTAGCTGAAGAGTTTGTTCAGATTTTTGCATAAAATAGTATGGAAAAAAACAAACGAAATTTTTGGCCAACCTAAAACATCTTGAAGTTTCCAGTCTAGATGAAAATTTAGAGAGCATACACTTAGACAATGTCTTTTTATTTTCTATTGAAAGCCAATAACTTTCTGGGAAAAAAGGGAGTGGGGAGAAGTGAAAGCATTGATTCCAATGCATATATGGGTTAAAGAACAAATTTACCAGGGTCCCCTTTGGCAAGCCCCTCCTTTCTGGGCATGACTGCCAAGAAGAGCAAAATCAGAAGCATTTATGGGGTCTTTGGAAAGGAGCTTAGTATGCTCACTCTTAGAGACAAAAGACAGGTAGGTAAAACACAGACATAGATACTCTGGGTGGGTATATGCAGGAATGAAAAGGTGTACCAGTTCTCTTCTAATTGATTCTTTTTTTCTCAGTGAAGTAAGAAAAGCTATGACAAACCTAGACAGCATAATAAAAAGCAGAGTTATTACTTTACGGACAGAGGTTCATCTAGTGAAAGCTATGGTTTTTCCAGTAGTCATGTATGGGTGGATGTGAGAGTTGGACCATAAAGAAAGCTGAGCACTGAAGAATTGATGCTTTTGAACTGTGGTGTTAGAGAAGACTCTTGAGAGTCCCTTGGACTGCAAGGAGATCTAATCAGTCCATCCTAAAGGAAATCAGTCCTGAATAGTCATTGGAAGGACTGATGCTGAAGCTGAAGTTCCAATATTTTAGCCACCTAATGTGAAGAATTGACTCATTGGAAAAGACCCTGATGCTAGGAAAGATTGAAAGCAGGAGGAAAAGGGGGCAACAGAGGATAAGAGGGTTGGATGGCATCACCAACTCAATGGACATGAGTTTGAGCAAGCTCTGGGAGTTGGTGATAGATAGGGAAGCCTGGTGTGCTGCAGTCCATGGGGTCACAAAGAGTCGGACACGACTGAGCAACTGAACTGAACTGACTAAACTGAAAGATCAAGAGCAACAGCTGAGAATAAGAATGGGAAGGCAGGTGCTGGAGGGTTGAGTAGAAACAAGAAGATAGAAAACAGTCGTTTTAGGGAGTGGTAGAGTGATCTGATGGGGAAATGTCATAGGGTTGCTAGGTGGTACCTAGGGTCTGTCTACTTGAGGTTCATGGTTTTGTATTTAAGTGAGGCCAGTCAGTACAGTTGCGAGGTTTTCTCCAACCAGGTTTAGCTCTGTGGGCACCAGCACGGAGTAGGTAAAGAGTTGGATTATGAAATCTAAGCTCCATAGAGAAGGAAGGATGCAAATTGGGGAGGTAAGGGGTAGTAGAACAGTGATAGGATTCATGGATTACAGATTCCAGGAAGATTAAAGAGTTATTAAAGTTTGCAGTACTAGACACATACAAGAGAGAAGCTAGAAATGAGATGCTTGTAATTGAGATGATGGAAAAGTTGCTATTGTTGACAATCATAGAGTATGACCTTCAGAAAAAGAACATGCTCATTAGAGGAGAGTAAGTCAAAGAACTACGAGGCCAGGCTATCAGAAGATATAAAAATTATACACACACACACACACACACAGATCAGTTTTAATTCCATAAAGTGTTACAAAGGTCCAAGAACAAAAGTTTCAAGGAATGAGGTTGAGATAAATGAGGTAAAGATCTATAGATTATTACAATAAAGAGTAGCAAGTGGGACAGTCAAGGCATGAGCTTCAAAAGCTGGGGTTTTCCAGGAGATGGGAAGCAGAGTGGCCTGACACCACCCACCTCCAGGCCCAGAGGTGGCAAGATAATAGCCACCACATACGAGGTCTTCAGAGAAGCAGTGTCCTCAGGGAAAAGCTGGATGTCTGTTAGTGAAAAAACTTCACATAACATTCCAAGAAGACGTTGAGGAGATAGGCACTTTGGCTGATGAAGGACCACAGTGGAAGAAAGGGTCTCAGAAACAGAAAAGGTGAGAGATATGGGCTCTGCAGTGCCATATGAGGAGATTGTCCAGATGATGAGGACTAGCTGGGATTCTTGGGTTTCCTGGGTAACTGAAACAAATAAGGATACAGGATATGATGGCTTACTCCTGGTGACTTCCAAGGCAGATGATGGTGGGAGCTTTGAAAACCCAGGGGCCCAGAGGTGGGGGTTTTTCCAGAAATAAGAAGTTTGAGGGCTCATCTTCACCCCCAAAGATAGAAATGGAGACTAGGAGAGGGGCAACATTTTGAGAATCACAAGGGGGCTTTCAGGTTCTAGTCACTCATGCCAAACTCTTATTTGATAGAAATTTATTTTATAAGGCTGATGAATTAGAAAATCCTGATACAATGAAATTTGAACCTTTAATTTTAAATTTAAATACTCAAATATATAATGAATCTGGTAAGCTATTTATCTAATAGACACCCATGCCATGCAAATAAATGTAATTTTAAAATCTGAGAAAGCATGCACTTTCAAAAACGCAGGGTAGAAGAATATCAGGATAGCACAGGAAAATCCTTTTTTAGCATTTATTTTTTTATGTGCCTGTGCCAGGTCTTAGCTGCAGCATGAGTAGTTTTAGTTGCAGCATGTGGCATCTGGTTCCCTTCCAGGAACCCAGGATCAAACCAAGGCCCCCTACATTGGGAGCGTGGAGTCTTCGCCACTGGGCCACCAGGGAAGTCCCTAGCACAGGGAAATCTTGGCTATCCATTGTTAACGTTTGGACCCTCAAAGAAATAAGTACCTCTTGATAGCTGAATTTTCCCAGAAGAGTAAAGGGTTAAAGCTTTTAGAGTTGAACTATAAAACTTATAAAATGTAAATCATTTAAAAGCATTTTACTCCCATCTCCTGCCTTCTTAAACAGAATATCATAATAATAAAATTCTTCTATTTGTATCACACTTTGTGGTTGACAGAGTACTTTTCAAACATTATCTCATATTATCCTCCAAGATCCTAGTAAAGTAAGTTCTTCAAAGATTTGACAGATGGTTGAGTTGGACAGTCACAGGGGTGTGAATTGCCCAGTGCATATGAAAGGGAACATAATTGCAACTTCCTGATGACTTTGGGTCATTATGTTGGTATCAATCATAAGGATGTTCCCAGAAGGCAGGACTTACATGCAATATAAGAAAACATAAAAAAAAAAATTTTTTTTTTAATTAAAAAAAAAAAAGAAAACATCATGAAGGATCCAACTGTATGGGCAGACAGCAAGTGCTCTCAGAGACCCAAAAAGGAGCCAGCTGAGGACTGGAATGTCCAGGGGGACTTCCTGGAGGTGGTAGAACTTGAACAGGGCTCTAAAGTTCTAATAGAATCTATGAGGGTAAGAAGATCCAGAGGAAGACATAGTAAGTGTGTGGCTTGGATATTGGAACATCAGTAGAAGTTATTCATTTAGATGATTCCTGTTTTGCTGCAAATGATTACCACTGCCCTTTGCCCACTCCCCACTGCTTCCCCTGCCATCTAAGTTATTCCCTGAGATGGATGATTTTATGTGTCAGTTAGACTGCGCCATGATGCTCAGATGTATTCAAATATTTTTCTGCATGTTTCTATGTGGATGTTTGGGGATGAGATTTACATTTAAATCAGTGGACTTTGAGTAAAGCAGTTTGCCCTCCATAATGTAGGTGGGCACATTCAATCAGTTGAAGGTCCGAATGGAACAAAAAGCTGACCTTCCCTGAACAAGAGAGAATTCTACAGCAAACTGCCTTCAGACTTGAACTTCCACATCAGCTGTTCAAGCCCACCCTGGATCGCCAGCCTGCCAGCCCACCCTGCAAACTGTGGACTTGCCAGCCTCTGTATTCACACAAACCAATTCCTTATCCTATGGGTTCTGGTTTTTTTTTTTTTTTTTTTCTTTCAGAAGAGCCCTGAATAATGCTGTCCCTTTTTGATAAATTACATGAATTTACTAAAGGGCAAAGGGGTACAGTTCTCCAGGGTATGGACCTGTTCAGGGGTAAAAGGATTTTTCCTACCCATAAAGTCTTTAGGATCCAGGATATTCCTGAGTTTATCAGGGCAAAAGAAGCCAGACTCTACGAAGTGGTTCTTAAAATTCATTCTGGGAGAAACCCAGAGCATTACAAGCCCTCACTGTTCTGCTCAAAGCCAGTCGCCGGTTTTCACATCTCCTATAGATTTTCCTCTTGAGCCAGCTCTGACCTTGCCCAACACCAGCCAAGGGAGAATTGTGTTGGATACACAGTGGTTACTCTGTCCCGTGATTCCACTGATAATTCTGCCAAACACTCAATCAAGATGGACAATCAATCAAACTAACTAGATAGTTCAGATTCAACCACAGGCTTATCACCATAGTGCAGGAGTTGGGAAGCATTTTTGTAAAGGGCCAAATAGTGAATAATTAGGGCTTTGTGGGTTGAGACCAAATTTAGAATATTCTTTGTGTACTTATATAACAAGAGAGAACAAATTTCCATGAATTTCTTATTGATGAAGTTTGAAATATATTAATAGTAACTGAGTAGAAATTTTTGTTATACCAGTTACTAATGAGAAGAATGGAATTCTTTTCTTGGTAGGGGGAGTGTATTAGTCCAGGTTCTGGAGAGAAACAGAACCATTAGTTTCAATGCACATACACATGTGGAAATTAGATAGATAGATACATAGATATACATATGTGTATATGTATATATTACATATGTACAGCTAACCCTTGAACAACATAGGTCTGAATTTCACAGGCCCACTTAGGCATGGATTTTTTTGAATAAATACATGAATGCATAAACACAGTATTACACAATCCATGGTTGTCTGAATGCACAGATATAGAACCAAGGATACAGAGGATTGATAATTGGGTTTTCAACTGCCAACCCCAACATTGTGTTGTTCAAGGGTCAATGCAAAGAGAGAGCAAGAGGTTTATTATTTATTATAAGGAATTAACTCACGTGGTTATGGAGGCTGAGAAGTCTAAAATCTGCAGAGCTGATTTTCGATTTGAATTCAAAGATTTACAGGCAAGAGAATTCCCTGTTATGGAAATATCCAGAATAATGTTTGACCAAATATCTGGGCACCCCGTGGCCTAGTCAAGTTGACACATAAAATTAGCCATTAAGGGGGATAACGTTTCACTTTACTAGAATTCAAAATTAGTCATTGTCATCATCAAAGCAAGTGCAAATATTCATCTGTAAAAACCACATTAGCTGGTGGGCTGTAAAAAAAAAACACACACACAAGCTGTGGACCAGATTTGGCCCATGAGAAGTAGTCTGCCAAACCTGGCTATAGGATAATATTTTAATGATAATAATGCTAGTAATCCCCTTAAATAAAGATAATAAGATTCAGTATATTATACAGTTGAGAGAGGAAACTGAAGCCCGCCTACCTGCCTGGGTTGGAATTTTGAATCTCTCACTTAGAAGCTGCATGATTGTAGGCCTATTGTTTAACCCTTTGTGCTTGAGTTTCCTTCTTTTAAAATGCAAATAAAAGTACAAACCTCATAAGTTTCCCAGGGAAATTAAATTGGTATTTGCAAAGCTCTTAGAAAAATGTTTGAAATATATATGGTGAGTGTTATATAATCAGTAGATGCGATGCTGGTATGATGCTGATGAGATTAAAGGAAAGGAGAGAGAAGCCCAAAGAAAATGGGAAATAAATCCTTCTGATGCCAGGAGACCGAGTGGTTTCTACAGGTTGAGAGCGCTACTAGAAATATGATGTACTGACCTCTGAGACTGACCGATCTTACCAACAACTCAAACATGCTCTTGTACTCCAAGCACCAAGAGTCGTGGTCATGTGTTGTAGCCCAACCATCAAGATTATTAGTGTTTATGGCACTCTGAATACCCATCAGCTTAGGAAGAGTATGGACTGGGGGAGAATGGGGCAATGGAGGAAAATTTTGGTTCTTACCTTCAGAAATTATTCTAGAACCCAGCAGACCGGAGAAAGAGACATGACTACCCAGTCCGAGCTAACTGTGAGTTTACTGGAGAAGCAATAATTTTACAAAGAGGCTGGGAATTGGTGTTCTTATCGAATAAAGAATAAGCTCCCAGATTTACATTCATTGATTTTCTATCTAGTTTCTATCTATGTTCATCATGTTGAATTTCTTAGTATCCAAAAATCAAGTTATTGAGAAAGCAAAAGTGTCTGTACCCCTGTAATGCCCACATCCTTTATAATGTGGCCAACTTCTTATAGATCTTAACTCTTAGTTGTCCTCACTCGAAAGAGCTTTTTAGAAAAGAAGTAAGAGATTCTGGAAAAAAAATCAAGCCTTATTGCTTTGATGAAGATTCACCGCCCGTGACCCTTTAAATATTGAACTTGGGACTATAAAAATATCACTTCTTATTGATCACATGGTTATTAAAGTCAGTCAAATGCTGGATTTATATGTCAAGCACTTGTAATATTTCCTGTAAATATTAGGGCAAAGGGAAAAGATGATAATGCCACTTGTGAAGAGTCACATCAGATTTGTTCAACTTTACAAAACTAAAAAATAATAGAAGTGTCGTCAGGAGTTTCATTACACATGCCAGGCACTTGTCAAAAACCGCTGCATGTCATTTTTGCATGTTGATATGTCTGTGGATGAACCCAGAATACACACACACACATGTGACAGGAAGCAGTGAAGAGTGATCTGTGTGCCTCTCCACCTACACGGGCTCTATAGCAACCATGTGAGTGACAGCTGCTAGGATCATTCAGGAATAGTCTGCGAGGATTAATCAACTGCTCGGATTATTCAAAGCTTTCTGTGCATACACTCATTCAGGTTCGCTTTTTTCTGAACTCCAGCCCCCTGGGGGATGCTGACCAGTGATCTAAGTCTGGGAGAGAGCCTCGGAACTCAATAAATCAATGAATCCTCATTAACGGTTTAAGGCAGTTTTTTTGGTTTGTTTGTTTTTTGTGTTTTTGGTGTCAGTGTCTGGAGACTTTCAGCTGTGCTGAGAGGCTTGCAACACCTGAGCTCCCTGACATGGGATCACACCCATGCCCTCTGCAGTGGAATCTCAGAATCATAACCACTGGACCACCAGGGAAGTCCCACGGCAGAGTCTTCATCCCCTCAAATTCAGGTCCCCACCTAATGAACCTCGAGAGTGCTTTGAGGGAGAGGTCAGCATAGAGATCTGTAGAGCTCCTGTTTCCCCCAACACAACTCTTCATCTAAGCAAATGCTTTCAGATGAGTAAAAGAAACTGCTGGCCCATCCCGGGCTTCCTGACTGGGAGACTGGGATCAGAGGCCCAGGGCAAGCCTGTGAACAGAGCAACGGGTAGGCATTTCTAATGGCATTTTGATGTACATGCACAAAATTGATGTCGGAAGGCTCATTGTAAAGCCCCAAACAGTGGAATATTGAGGACATTTTCAGGTGGCACTCCGATTCTGGCTGGGTGAGCCCAGTATATTTTCTTATGTCACAGTTGATTAGGTTCACGGGCAAGTGGAAAGAGTAAAAAATTCTCTTATTACTGCAGCAATGCCGTCTCAGCCTCTTTTCCCTTTGAATGCAACATTAGTTTTTGTCCAGAAGTCTAACTGCTTTCTACAGTTTGGGGAATTGTAAAGCAGAAACAATTTTCCCAGCCAGGCTGACCTTCACAGTAATGAGAAATGACTGGAATTTCTCCCTATTTCTCTAACATTTGGGGAGGTTTGGGAAGGTGGGGGGAAGGAAGAATATGCTTGTTTTACCTGATATTATGTCGTGGGTGTCCATTTGGTACTTGGAGCCTAATTTTTTTCCATTCAGGGGATTACATGGACTGTTGCACCCTATGACCCAGAAGTCAGACCACAAGTATATTGAGAAACGACAGTAATGCACTTGAAATCTTTTGTTATCACAATAGAGATGGCATTTTGTTTCAGCCACTAAATGAATAAATATTTTTCTCCAGAGGATGGCTATTTTCATTTACTCTCCAGCCCTTACTCAGGTGATGAGCAGGAGGGTGAGGAAATTCAACCTTCATTTAGGCCATGCCCCTCAAGTCTTTGATGCCCTTGGAGCCCTGCCCCAACTCTTCCAGCCTCTGGGACCTCCCAAGGGGACTCCCCCACAAGCTTGCCGAATGGTGCTTCTTCTACTTGGCCTCTTGCTTAGTCCTCACCTTGAGCTTTACCAAGATGGTGGGATAAATGGGCTCTTTGTCAGGATATATGCCCAGGATTTGGATTGCTGGATCAAATGGTAACTATATTTATAGTTTTTTAAGGACCCTCCATACAGTTTTCTATAGTGGCTGCACCAACTGACATTCCCACCGACACCGTAGGAAAGTTCCTTTTGGCAGAGAGAGTAATTTATTGGGAGGGGGAATATTTCATAGCTACTTTTCTCTGACCTCAGGCTCTATGCCTACCTCCTTTTTGGGTCAGCAGTTAGGACATCATCATGACTATTCTAAATTTAAATCCTTCTCTGCCACTCACTAGTTATGTGACCTTGGAGCAGGCTACTTAAACTCTCTGAGCCTCAGTTTCCTCATCTGTAAAATGGAGCTATAATAATACCTCCCTCTTAAGGCTTTTTCACTTGAAGGAGAAAAAAACATCACTTAGTATGTTTCCTGCTTTGTGCCCTCACTAAACTGTAGCTTGTGTTATTAACTCAATTCTCTCCTTTTTAAATATACTGTAAATTTATTAAGTTGCTATATAGTATCATAGAAGCCCTCCACTATTAATCCATTCAGTGGTGTGTTCTATAGAATGGGGTGCTGTTGGATGCCTGCCTTAGTTTGGCAGATGAAAAGATACATGGTTTGGGACTGACTCTTTCTTTTTCTCTAGTCTGCCTAATACCTGAGCCTTACATGAGATGTAGTGCGTGCGTGCATGCTAAGTTACTTCAGTCATGTCTGACTCTTTGCGACCCCATGGACTGTAGTCCACCAGGCTCCTCTGTCCATGGCATTCTCCAGGCAAGAATACTGGAATGGGTTGCCATGCTCTCCTCCAGGGCATCTTCCAGACCCGGGGATTGAACCCGCATCTCCTGCATTGCAAACAGATTCTTTACCACTGAGCCACTGAGGAAACCTACATGAGATGTAGCAGTGAGGGCTAAAACTCAGTATTAAAACAAACAAGTGGATTAAGGCATTGGAAGAGTTGGTGGTCAAGAATCCACAGGAGGAGGCACCGAGATGTGGAGCACCTTGCCTAGTGAGTTGTGGAAGATGAACACTGCTCAGTCTCAGAGTCTCCAGGGCGTTTCAGTGCCTATTCTGTCACCATCTCAGTATTAACCTTTCTGCTGAAGGCCTTGATCTCAGGCCTTTTTAGCTGGCTGACATTCTCAAGCTCTCTCATTTCACATATTTAAAAAGTAAGACCCAGAGTGTTTAAGAAGCATTCCTAAGGCCACATATGCCCAGTAAATAAATAGGTGATCTCGAAGGACTTTAACAAGTCTAAATTTATGATCTCCTTAATTTTATTTGCTATTTAAAATAGCCCCAATTACAGGGCTAGGAGTCTCTAGTGCCTAGACCAGATGTACAGTTCTCAAAATGATGCTGTAAATATATGATTATCTATAATGGACCTAGCTTTTAATTTATTTTTAGTGTTTTTTAAATTTTATTTTAATAGTATTTTTTGTGTTAGTCAGTGAGTCATGCCCAACTCTTTGTGATCCCATGGACTGCAGCCCACCAGACTTCTCTGTCCATGGGATTTTCTAGGCAAGGATACTGAAGTGGATTGCCATTTCCTTCTCCAGGGGATCTTCCTGACCCAGGGATCAAACCCAGGTCTCCTGCACTGCAGGCAGACTCTTTACTGACTGAGCTACCAGGAAAACTCGATATTAAATACTAAAATAGTATTTTAGTCCATGGAATTTTCTAGCCAAGAATACTGGAGTGGGTTGCCATTTCCTCCTCCAGGGGATCTTCCTGACCCAGAGATTAAACCGCACCTCTTACATCTCCTGTATTGGCAGGCAGATTCTTTACCACTAGCGCCATCTGGGAAACCATACTTTAATATTAGTATAGTTTAATATTTAGTATATTTATTATATAGATATATACTTATATTTGTAATTACATAAATACCTGTATACTTAACACCTTGTATATAAGTATATGTGTACTTTTATATTTAGTTATATATAAATTATAATTTTACTAGTAAGTTTAAATGTTTGCCAAACTTAAGAGATCAACTTGAGGTTTCTCTTTGTGGGTCCATGTCTCCAAAATTCAGAAAGGCAACTTTACAGGAGAGACTTTCAGAGCTTAGTTTAATGAGTCCAATTTATGGTTCAAATGACAGTAACCAGTTCTCTGTCTCCACCATGCAACATGAACCTTGAGGCAAGAGGATTTAAATATACTTGCTTTGTCATATGTGTCCAAAGATGGCTTCAGAACCTAAGATACAGGTGTGATCTCAGAGTTCCCCAAGGAACTAGGGCTAGGCTTGGGAGGAGAGCTTGGTAGAAAGGTGAAGATTTGTTAAACACAAACAAGCAAAGACACAAAAACCTTATTAACTTAGAACATGAGTTAATGTTCTAACCTCCATTATAGCCGTGAAAAGTTATTGCCTCTGAGAAGAGTTGATTTAGGAAAGGGCCTTTCCTCTCCTCGAGTGCTTCCTTCTCCCTCTTGCTAATTTTGCCATCAATACATCCCTTAAGCAATCTGAGTCCCTCAAGATATTTTGTTTCACTCACTGGTCCGATGATGTAAGTGAGTCTGTGGAGTCCATCCTCTGACCCAGGGCTGCTGGCACCTCATGAGTGGCTTACTCATTATACCTTGGAAGACTGTCACTTCTCATAATGATGAGAATGTGTTTCAAGACAATCTCTGTCCCAGAAACATCTTTGAGCAACAACAGGGAATTATGGGTACAAAGTCACATTCTCTTTCTCAAGTTCATTTCCTTCTCTCTGTCCTTACTGCCACATCCTAGGTTTCATCTATAACTTCTACTCTCTATAAGAGCTCTGGATCTTTTTCCCAGGCTCCCTGACACTGTGCTTCCCCCAGGCACCTCCCAACCCATCTACAGATCAAGACAACCTTCCTGAAACTTGGGCAATGATCAGCTCATGTTGATGGCCTGATGTGCCATGGTGTGGCATACGTGCTCTAAAGAGATATGATGTGCTATGGTGTGGCATGGAAGAGCATGAACCCAGAGAGGCAGAAGACAGCACATTTTTTAAATTAATTTATTTATTTTAATTGGAGGCTATTTTACAATATTGTAGTGGTTTTTGCCAAACATTGACATGAATCAGCCACGGGTGCACATGTGTTCCCCATCCAGAACCCCCCTCCCACCTCCCTCCCCATCCCATCCCCCAGGGTCATCCCAGTGCACCAGCCCTGAGCACCCTGTCTCATGCATCGAACCTGGACCAGCAATCTGCTTCATATATGATAATATACATGTTTCAACGCTACCCTCTCAAATCATCCCACCTTCGCCTTCTCCCATAGAGTCTAAAAGACTGTTCTTTACATCTGTGTCTCTTTTGCTGTCTCGCATATAGGGTCATCGTTACCATCTTTCTAAATTCTATATATATGCGTTAGTGTACTGTATTGGTGTTTTTTTTTTCTGACTTATTTCACTCTGTATCAGTTCAGTTCAGTCACTTAGTCATGTCCAACTCTGCGACCCCATGAACTGCAGCACGCCAGGCCTCCCTGTCCAATACCAACTCCTGGAGCCCACCCAAACTCTGTATAATAGGCTCCAGTTTCATCCACCTCATTAGAACTGATTCAAATGCATTCTTTTTAATAGCTGAGTAATATTCCCTTGTGTATATGTACCATAGCTTTCTTATCCATTCATCTGCCATTGGACATCTAGGTTGCTTTCATGTCCTGGCTATTATAAACAGTGCTGCGATGAACATTGAGGTACGTGTGTCTCTTTCAATTCTGGTTTCCTCAGTGTACATGCCCAGAAGTGGGATTGCTGGGTCATATGGCAGTCCTATTTCCAGTTTTTTAAGGAATCTGTACACTGTTTTCCATAGTGGCTGTACTAGTTTGCATTCCCACCAACAGTGTAAGCGGGTTCCTTTTTCTCCGCACCCTCTCCAGCATTTATTGTTTGTAGAATTTTGGATAGCAGCCATTCTGACTGGTGTGAGATGGTACCTCATTGTGGTTTTGATTTGCATTTCTCTGGTAATGAGTGATTTTGAGCATCTTTTCATGTGTTTGTTAGCGATCTGTATGTCTTCTTTGGAGAAATGTCTGTTTAATTCTTTGGCCCATTTTTTGATTGGGTCATTTATTTTTCTGGAATTGAGCTGCAGGAGCTGCTTATATATTTTTGAGATTAATTCTTTGTCAGTTGCTTTGTTTGCTATTATTCTCTCCCATTCTGAAGGCTGTCTTTTCACCTTGCTTATAGTTTCCTTCGTTGTGCAAAAGCTTTTAGTTTAATTAGGTCCCATTTATTTATTTTTGCTTTTATTTCCATTACTCTGGGAGGTGGGTCATAGAGGAGCCTGCTGCAGTTTAAGCACATCTTGACTCCGCCTTTCACAATCTGTCCTGAAAATTTGTTGCCATCCCTGGATTTCGGTTTCCATTTCTTAAAAAATAGCCTGTCCATTGCTCGCATGTAAGATCCCTTATTTCTCTGACTTTAAGACATTTCTCCAATGGAATGTGGGTTATCCTCATTTCAACTTGGGTCCTTAAAAAAGTGGCAGAAGGACTTCCCTGGTGGTCCAGTGGCTAAGACCTTGTGCTCCCAATGCAGACAACACAGGTTCAATCCCTGGTTGGGAAACTAAGATCCTGCATGCTGTACAATATGACCAAAAAAGAAAGAAAGAAAGAGTGGCAGGAATGCTTCAGATTCTAGGAGAACCAGTATGAGATCCTTATTAGATCATATCTGATAATCCAGTTCAGTCACTCCATCATGTCCGACTCTTTGCAATCCCATGGACTGCGACATGCCAGGCTTCCCTGTCCATCACCAACTCCAAGAGCTTACTCAAACTCATGTCCATCAAGTCGGTGATGCCATTCAACCATCTCATCCTCTGTCATCCCCTTCTCCGACCTTCAATCTTTCCCAGCATCAGGGTCTTTTCCAATGAGTCAGTTCTTCTCATCAGGTGGCCAAAGTATTGGAGTTTCGGCTTCAGCATCAGTCCTTCCAATGAATATTCAGGGCTGATCTCTTTTAGGATGGACTGATTTGCTCTCCTTGCAGTCTAAGGGACTCTCAAGAGTCTTCTCCAACACCACAGTTCAAAAGCATCAAGACTTAAATAAGCCATTCTTGGCAAGACATGTGATCACAGGAATGTCTGATGTTCACACTGTGACTGAATATATGTAGTTATTCAAGGTTTTCTCTAGTGGGGAAGAATAATTAAACATAGAAAGTACTAGAGACAGAGCCAGGAGGATGATCATGCCATTATCCAAATGAGAAGAGTTGGGGATCTTAACTAGGCCACAGCAGTGATAAAGAAGAGGAAAAGTGGACAGTCTTCAGAGTCTAGATGATAAGATTCAGTTACTGATTGAACCTTAGAGGTGAGGAAGGCAAGAAGTCAGAGAAGAATAATGCAGGGACTGAGGAAGAGGGGCTCTAGAAGGTGAAACTGAGTTTTTTTTTTAACAAGCTGAGTTTTTTAATCTGTGCATCACTTCATGGAAATACACAGTGTCCTGTTGGGGTTTCTCTGGAGGCAGGCCACAGTTGCAGCTAGAACCATATTTCATATGGAATCATAGTCACTAAAATCGCTTCTGGGGTGAACATGGCCTTTGACACCTACTCTTCCTCTAGAAATCACTCCCCTCTTTTAATACTCTTGGCTTTATAGTCAGTGTCCCATTTTGAAAGTGATGTCACCACTTTCTCCTTCTGCCCCTTAAACAACCATCCCTGATCACTTTGCACCTACTTCCTTTCAGTATCTTTTCAGCTCCTTTCCTTAAATTCCATCCCTCCTAACCTAGTTGTCAAGGAACATGCATAAATTATCTTCTTTATTTTGCATCACCCATCACTAAATGCTCTTCAGGTAAAATTCTGCCCAGTCACTTTAATCCTGCAGTGGAGCCAGACAGCTTACAATCTCTGCTATTTCCCCAATGGTTACTATTACTCTCCTTTTATCTCTGGGGGAAAAAAATGTTTAAACAACAACAACAAAAAAAAATGCGAGGCTGGTTTCTCCTCCTGATTCTACCATCCTGCCTCCCCTTTGTATCACCAATACCAACTTCTCTGGTTTGCAGAGCAAACTGTTGACTTGGGTCAGTGCATGAAAGGATATTCCTTCACAAAATGAAAGCCCTCGTCATTTCGAGGGAAAATGCCCTTCTAGACAGAGCTGTATGACTTTCTAAAAGAGGGCATTTATAGAACCTCAAATAGATGAATCGTTTTCTTTCAAGCAGGGAAATGTATTTCACTCTTCTTGCTTCAACTGGGATTGAGCCCATTCATTTCATTTTTTTATGCTCTCCTGTTTTATTTAGAAATGATCTATTCATCCCAACCCAATTGAAGAAATATAGATAACTCAGAAAAAAATTGCCATATTATTCACATGAGGAGCATAGATGCTCCTACTGAATATTTTCAGAGCTCCATTTAATTTGTGCTGTATAAACCTGGTCTACAAAACTCTCTTTTTTTTATTTGTTATACTCAAAGAAGGCAGCATCATCCCCGGAGTGAGTGAGACCCAGATTCTAATTGCTGTCGCTTTCATGCCCCTTGGACAAGTTATTTAACTTCGAGGATAATAAAATCTATTTTTCAGTGTGCTGTGCAATTGAGATGTTAAACATCTGGCATATACTATGTTATATGGGAAATATTCTCAGAGGTGTAAAGTCATCTTCAGCAGGAATCTTTTTGCATCTCTGGTATTGTGGATGTACACAACTCTGCTAATCTAATGAGGAGCACTCTGTGTTTCACACCTCTGTTCTTAGCTCAGCACTGCTTGTATTGCACATTGCAGGGGATTTTTAAATTACAGTGAAGTAAGAACATTGTGAGTGTGAGAGTGCTAGATGCTAGCACTAAAAAACAGATTGCTTCATTATTACTAAATTGAATCCTCTTTTACATAATATTTTTGATGATCAGTTTTGCATTTATCTGCCTCTTTGATAACTGTCTGTGCAGAGGCAAACAGATATTACTGAAGTCCTGACTCTTACTGTTTGATTTCCAGAAGTCTCCCTACTTGGACTCCCTTCACTGAGATATTTAGAAATGTCTTGAGTAAGATGGATTTCACAACAGATCCCCAAACCCTGCTTCATGGTGCCAGGTCCATCAGAAATTCTACTCATTTTCAGACCATTACTCTCTCCAGGGGTTTCTGGTAGAAGTTCTGGGTAATATTCAGGGGGGACAGCCATATGTCTTCCAGTTACTCACCCTTCAGATGTGGGAGCCCACGGCACGTAAATAATGTAGGAAAAAACATGATCAGCAAACTGTGCTCCTATCTCTTCCGACTTTATGAACATGGTGGACTCTCTGTTTGCCTTCCCTAACTAAGCAAGTGGCATTTCACCTTGAGTCACTTCTCACCAGCCCACCCAAAGCTACTTTCAAGAGAACCCCAGTAAGGCCTTTGTTATGGGCTACAAAAGGCTAATTTGTATCTTCAGGTGTTTCTCTTCCTCCAGATATTCGCATGATTGCAGGGGACCAGGGCCCTGTTCCAATTTAAACAGAAATATGACCTAATTATGAAATGGATTCTCATAATCAGTTGATTACATTCCTGATTTCCTTTTATTAACCCAGTTTATGTCTTTAGGAAGATTATACACACTCACCTAGATCCTGTTTACCTTTTTAAGAAATCTCTGAACTCACAGCTTCGTAATTTCAGTTGAAGTATAAGAAAAACAGATTTGTTCAGGATAATAACTCTCCTATGGGAAACTCCTCTATCCAGCTACTTGACTCTTTAGAACAGTTGAGAACCAAGAGATAAACTAATAATGTGCAAGCATGCTGAGTCACTTCAGTCATGTCTGACTCTTTGAGACGCTATGGTCTGTAGACCACCAGGCTCTTCTGTCCATGGTATTCTCCAGGCAAGAATACTGGAGTGGGTTGCCATGCTCTTCTCCAGGGGATCTTCCCAACCCAGGGATCGAACCCTCATCTCTTACGTCTCCTTCACTGTCAGGCAGGCTTTTTACAACTAGTGCTGCCTGGGAAGCCCAAACTAATAATAAGTATATACAAATTGAAAAAACCTTTGTCAGAATACCCATGCATATTATTTAGAGAAGAGAAAAAAAAACACTGGAGCCCTCACCTAACCCAACCAGACTGGCTATTATTTTAAATTTTTTAATTCAAAAAATGAATTAAAAGGATCATAAAAGCCACAGCAGATTGTAAGCAACAAGTCACAAGGGAAAGAGGAGCTTTTAGAAGCAAATTGGAAGACAGCTGAGAAAAGTGGCCCTGCTATGAGGATGGGAGGGTTCGGAAACATGCAAGTCACAAAGCACAGCCTTCTGGGCCCCCATGGGGTGAAGCCAAGGGTCCGGTAGCCAAGAGGACACAGCAACTCAGAGCCCCAGGTCTGGATAAGCAGGAGGAGCCAAAGTGAGAGAGGCGATGGGGTGAGGCAGGCGAATGGAACAGACCCCAGTCACACCCGAGATTTTCCTTTCCCTGTGAAATGAGAACCTCAGTCTAAACCACCGGCTAACAGAAATTTCCTATACTACTCTCTCCTGCAATATTTTAGGTTGCTATTGTAGGAAAGTATTAAATTTCCTTTGATCGGGAGCTCAGAGAGCCCTAAGTAGACTATTCTAATGGTGTAAACACTTCAGCGTGATGAGCTGTCTTTGTCCTCTTTTCTCTTTACCAGTAGGGTATTGAACAGGAGAGTCCATAGAAGTCACTCAGGGCTGTTTATCTCTTGATCAAACCCCAGAAAGTTTACATGAAGCCACAGCCATTATCCAAGAACAGGGAAAGCTGTACGTGTTTTGAAAAGTCAGGGGTTTCTGCACCTGTTAGAATCCAGGCAACTTCTTTGAGCTTCAGTTTCTCGCTTTCCTGTTGCATGAAATCGCATGGAGACACAGCTTCAACTTTTGCTATTTTCTCTCATCCATTTCCTCAAAGGAAGAATGTTTTAATTCTGTCACCCTCTCCAAAAATGCTGAATTTGAATCTAACAAATAGGCTCCCCAAATGAGGGTCTTCATATATGTGATAAATAAATCATTCAAGCGTAAGGAACTCAAGAAATTTTAATCCAAAGGCTGATTCAATGATCCAAAACACTGCCCAGTGAGAGGTCAGGGAGTGGGGGATGAATCCAAACTAGGCCCAGTGGTTCTCATTTGTTCCCCTGAATGTCTGGAGAAAGGAACTTTATTGGCTGTGGCTCATAAAATAATAGATACTCCATTCGTAAAAATACTTAACAATTGTTTCGGATCAGATGCTCCAGGGCTTGGACCAGACACCATGGCTGGGCTGTTTCCTTTTAGCAATAGCAGTGACAGATCGCTATGTTAAAAACCTTGTAAAGTTTGTAAAGTTTTAGCAAAATACACTGCAACTCAAAGTGTGCTCACAATGGTGATTGTGACTGTAGTCGGTAGAATGTAGGATAACAGAGGAGTTAAACACCCGAGGGTTGCTTGCTGTCTGCAGTTATTTCGTGATTCTTTTTAAATTTTTTTTTTACTTTATATTGGAGCATAGTTGATTAACTATACTGTGTTAGTTTCAGGGGTACAGCAAAGTGATTCAGTTATTCATATACATGTGTCTATTCTTTTTCAAATTCTTTTCCCTTTAGGTTATTACAGAATATTTAGCAGAGTTCCCTGTGCTATTTTTTTATTTACCAAAAAATCCGCCATGTGTGTTGAGTGTAAACTAAAATAACCAATATTCAAATAATTACAAATGGTTTTCAAACCTAGGCTTGTGAACAGCCTTGCTTGTTTCTGCCTTGGGACTTTTGCACATGCTTTCCCCACTCTGGCCAGTTCTATGTCCAGTTATTTGCATGCTGGCTATTCTCTTGTCTCTAAATTCTCACCTCAAGTCTTGTCTTCTCAGAGAACTCTTCTTCTGACCACATTATCTGAAGTATCTTCTTCCTCTTCCCCCACCAGTTCCTATTTTAGTTTCTTCCTAGTTCTTCCTGCTACCTAAAATTATCTTGTCTATCACTTACCCATTTATTTCTATCTCCCTCCACCAAACTGCAGGCCCCTTGGGCCCCAGGTCAATCTTGTTCCCTACTGTACCCATAGTACCTAGAATAGCAGTAGGTATGTGACAGGCACTCAGTAAATGTATGCTGAATGAGTGATCCCACTTATTTTCCCCTTTGTTCCAGCATCTATATTTCTGCCATAAGGACCACATCTAGGAAGGCTCTTTTCCACATCTTTGCTATATCCCTGTAAACACGGAATGGGAGCCAACTATATTGGGTTAAGGTGATTCAGAATACAGTTGGAAACAGAACACAGTTTGCATTCTATAAATAAATCCTTCTAAGTAGCAGGGTCAATTCTGCTCAGATGGTAATACCTAAGTGTTTTTGAAGGCCAGACTTTAGAAGATATTATTTGCATATATTTAATTCACAATCTGCCAGCTCCCAAAATGGCCTGAGAGGCTTATGATTAAAAACGTATAATACTCGTAAGCAGAGTCAATAAAACAAACACCTAATCCGTGCAGAGTGGAAGGAAAGTAAGACACCAAACGCCTAGGCTAATATCATTTCACCCTGGAGAAGGACATGGAAAACCACTCCAGTATTTTTGCCTGGAAAATCCTATGGACACAGGAGCCTGGTGGGCCATGGTCCATAGGGCTGCAAAGAGTCAGACATGACTGAAGCGACTTAGCACACACAACATCACTTCTACAGTTTCTCATTGGGGTTTCCCTGGCATTTGGGACTCCACGCTTCCACTTCAGAGGGCACAGGTTTGATCCCTGGTGGAAGAACCAAGGTCCAAAATGCTGCACTGCAAAAAGAAATACAATTACTCATTAAAAAAAACCCTGGACTTCCTTTGGGTAAATGTAGAAGAAGATTCTATAAATCTCAAATCCTTGCAATAGAAAGCTCCATGTCACGAATGACCTCTCCTCTGTTTCCTGAGTTCATTCAACAAATGCTCATCACTTGCCTCACAAGGCACTAAAGAGTAAGATGTGTCTCTGCTCTTGAGGTGCTCATGGTCCTGGAGGAAGAGGAGAAAATCACACGCGGCTCCAATTAATTACACTCTGATAATAGTATATTAGAATCACATACAAAGGTGCTATGAGACTAACAGAGAGGGAGCAGTTCATTCTGCCCAGGAGTAAGCCTTAGAAGGCAGATCATGTTGGTTCTGCATTGGGAGGAATCTCACCAGTGAGAAAAGTAGTCTAGTCAGAGGCTGGGAAGGGTGAGAGAACATTAGGTTCTAGAAGCAGCAAGTTATTCAGAGTGGTTGGAGTATGAAGAGTCCAGTGATCAGCATATAATAATGTAGTTTGGGGGAGCTTCTCAGGGGGCACAAGTAGTAAAGAACCTGCCTGCCAATGCAGGAGACATAAGAGGCTCAGTTTCGATCTCTGGGTTGGGAAGATCCTCTGGAGGAGGAAATGGTAACCAACTCCAGTATTCTTGCTTGGAGAATCCTATGGACAGAGAAGCCTGGCAGGCTACGATCCATAGGTTGCAAAGAGTTGGACATGACTGAAGTGACTTGGCACACACACAGTGTGGTTTTTTAGCATTTGCTGTGTGCCTGGGCATTGAACTTCAAGCAGATGCCACACAGTGAATGCTCTTCTTACTCCCCTTGTACACTGAAGGAAACTGAGGCTTGTAGAGGCTAGGTGTGCTGGGCCCTGGTTGTTGTTCAGTCACCCAGTCATGTGTGACTCTTTGCAACCCCATGGACTGCAGCACGCCAGGCCTCCCTGTCCCTCAGCATCTCCTGAAGTTTGCCCAAGTTCATATGATGCCCCCAGATCTCCCTTTTTGGAACTTTGGATAGTGCCAGACCAACATCTTTGCATACCCTGCCTTCATCATAAGTGGGAGGCAAAGCCACCCATCTGTAGGTACAAATAAATCTGTTGTTGTTGTCGTTATTTAGTCACTAGTTGTGTCTAACTCTTTGCAACCCCATGGACTGTGCCCACCAGGCTCCTCTGTCCACGAAATTTCCCAGACAAGAATACCCAAAAATAGTGGGTAGCCATTTCCTTCTCTATGGGATCTTGCTGACACAGAGATCAAAGCCTCATCTCTTGCTTGGCAGGCAGATTCTTTACCACTGAGCTACCTGGGAAGCCCTCAAATAAATTCAGCCAGCAATATTTCTAAGGTTGGGGGTGAGAGTAGGAAATGGCAACCCACTCCAGTATTCTTGACTGGAAAATTCCATGTACAGAGGAGCCTGGTGGGCTACAGTCCATGGTGTCACAAAGAGTTGGACATGACTGAGCATGCATGCACATTTCTAAGGTTAACAAAAAGTGCTATGGTTGCAGAAACTAAGGAAAATGAAAAATCAAATGTAACTTGGTAAATTTGCTTCTTAATACAAAAATTTTTTTCCTAACTGCAATATCTTATGTCTATGAAAATATGTGTTTTTTGGTTTTGTTAACATTGAGGATTTAAAAACAAAATGAAAACTTTAGTGGCCATTTTTTTCTCTCTGATTAGCAATTATCTACATACAGTAGAAAATAAAAGAGTATTATTCTTGGGACATCCCTGGCTATCCATTGGTTAGAACTCTGCCTTCCAATTCCCAGGGTGAAGGTTGGATCTCTAGTCTGAGAACTAAGATCCCACACACCAAGTAGGGTGGCCAAAACAAAAAAGTATTATTCTCAAGCTAGACTTAGGCGTGTCAGCCACAGGTTGAGTTCAAAACCTATAGCCTTTAAAATAGACAGCATGGCTCTCTTTCAAAAAAATTCCCCACATACCAGTACTGGAAGCATCTTCAAGTTTTCCGCTCTTGAGGCTTTCATTTTAACACATATGTTTGCCTTCTGATTCCGTTCCAGTCTGAACTCTTTCTGGGATATATAAGGAACTGTGTCAGATCTAACAATGAGGACACCCTCAGACACCCTTGTGCTCATTTGATGGTGATGGTTCATCCAACAGTCACTCAAAAATATTGTCAACCTGCTCACTGAGTGTGTGTTTGTGAACACTCAAAGTGTGTGCAGTCTCCAGGGGTCTTTTGCAGTCAATAAATTTTATCTTAGCCAATTTGCATGAACATTAACAAAAAACACCGGAAGGAATTTTATTCAGACCCACGTGGTTTGTAGAGCATCTAGGTTTTGAATATAAAGCCCTTCCTGTAAAAATAGTTGATGAGAGGGACTTCCCTGAAGTGGCTAAGACTTCGCCTTCCCGTGCAGGGGCTGTGGGTTTGATTCCTGGTCAGGCAGCTAAGATCACACATGCCTTGCAGCTGAAAAGCCAAACCATAAAACAGAAACAATATTATAACAAACAATAAAGACTTTAAAACACTAAAAAACCACCTTAAAAAAAAATAGTTGATGAGAATAGCCAAAGTGGATTACAGGCTTAATTCCATTGGCCTATTTGTCAAATTTATGGATAACAAAGTAATACATCATCCAGATTTTCTCTGAGTGCTTAACATACAATGCAAGTTCCAGGGAAGAGTATCACATGCAAAGGGGGACCATGATCAAATATTAGTGAGAAATAGAGAGTGAAGCAGGCTGAGCAGACTTTCTTTTGTAATCATTAAGAGGTAGATGCTTCATGCAGTTTTCCACACTTTTATTCCAGAGCCAATCAAGGACCAGGATTCCACTAAATACACTTTAGAATTGCTTTCCTTTTCAGTGGTTCCACCAGAATATCATCGTTTGCTAGCATGTAGAGCCACAAGCCCAAAATTCATTGTTATAGACACATTCCAAACTTCGAGTATATTTTGATAAATTCTAAGAAATTCACATTTGATGGCTTTTTCTTTAAAATCCATGTGACTGTCTTGGTCCATGTGTCCAAGTTCTTAAAACTGAAATTTTGGAAAAGTAAACCTGCTTGTTTAATTCTTTTTCATTTTCTACTTCTATATTTTATTTTAAGTGATGTTTTCCAGACAATGATTATGTAATCATCTCTAAAGTTATATAAATTTCCTTTTCTTTCTTTCTTTACATTACTGCAATAGAGAAACAAAAGAGCATAGAGAATTAAAAAATATGCTCTTATTTTTTTAAGTGGTATACCGAGCACATAGTAAACAATAAACAATGTACACGAGTATCTGAAAAATCAAATAAAGCATGAATAAAACTTTCTACTATCCAGACACCAGAATATATTCCACCCCTCAAAAAGCCCAAATGATTCTGGAGTTCCATACTGAAGTTATAGGGGTACAAACCCCCAGCAGCTGTATCTCTGCCCAAGTTTCATAGTGATGACTAGCCCTCTTTTATTCTTTCTGCAGTGGCTTTTTTCTTTCTTTCTTTCTTTTTTTCCAGTATTTGGACAAACTGGGATATGCCAGTCCTGAGTCTTTGCTTTCGTCCTTGAAAGCCTTTGCTTGCTTGATTTGCAGTTACTTATTCAATATTTTATTGATTTCAAATTTTATTGCTGTTTCCTATGCTGGAAGAGTGTGCCAGGTCTGATCACACAAGAAAGCTGAGCAACCCCAGTCTCAGCCTAGGATGTCCAGTCTCAGCTCACTAGCTGCTGGGAGCCTGCCCCAAAGTCAGTGAACATCATGGTTATTTCAGAAACTTGCTATAAGCCCCAAGAGCCTTATGTCCCCACTGGCTAAAGCAGATTTAGAAAACACTTTTCATGTAACTCTTACAGAAATAGAACTCAAAAAATTATAGCACTCTTGTAAGTTTTCTTCTCCCATTTGAGCATCATCATGGAATTTTACTGTTTGAGGGGGCTTTAGACATCATCCGGTTCTGGGCTCTCAGGCTTGAGTGTGTGTTAGCATCGCCTGCAATTCCGCTGTTAAAACCCAGATTGCCACTCCCACCCGTTTCTGATTCAGCACGTCTGGGGTGAAGGCTGAAAGTTTGCTTGTTCAGTTCCCTGGTCATGCTGATGTTGCTAGACCCTGGACCCTGTGGTAAAAGCCCTTTCTTCCAGCCCGCTCCAGGGAACCTGAACTTACCTGGAGCTAGCCTGCAACCCAAATCCTGCAGAGCTATCAGAGAGGGGAGGAAGGAAATTGTGCTTCCTCCAGGTCTTGGAGCAGCACCAGGGCTGATGGCTTGCTGGACTTCAGTGTTTATCAGGGGTATTCATCAGGGGCTAACTCCATAGCACACATCCCTGAAACTACTGAGGCTTATCTGCCCATCAGGGGCCACATCTGGGGAATCACCGGGGTGGCGCTAGTAGTAAAGAACCTGCCTGCCAGTGCAGGAGACATGAGACGCGGGTTCAATCCCTGGGTCAGGAGGATACCCTGGAGGAGGGCACATGACAACCCACTCTAGTGTTTGTGCCTTGAAAATACCATGGACAGAGGAGCCAGGCAGGCTTCTGTCCATAGGGTCGCACGGTCAGACACGACTGAAGTGACTTAGCACATGCACGACCCAGTTCAACCTCATCATTTTACAGACAGAGAAATAGAGTGGGTTAGAAAGAGTGGGTTTCAGATAGAGAAATACTGGAGTGGGTTGCCATTTCCTTCTCCAGGGGATCTTCCCAACCCAGGGGTCGAACCCGTGTCTCTTATGTCTTCTGCATTGGCAGGTGGGTTCTTTACCTCTGGGGCCACCTGGGAGGCCCCAGGTGGAAATGGAGCTAGGGCAAGGCAAGTGGTCACGCCCAGTTGGTTGCTGACTGAGGAAGAGATTCCGCTGCCCTGAATTCCAGCAGTTTCACATTCCCTCCTCCATCACTAGTGTACCTAGTTTCTGCCTATAAAGACACAGCCAGGCTTTTCTCAGTCATTATCTGTACTGCAAGGACATTTTAAGCATATTTTACTCTGTGCTGATTGGGTAGATTGGTTTCTTCACTCGGTAATATCTTACTCCTTTCTCCTGAAATGTGGAAAATTCCAACACAGCCTTGCTTTTGCTCTTGGTGAGATTAAGCTTTATGTTTTTTAACCTATGTTCAGTTTTATTAATGGAAACTTACCGAACGATCTCTACAACAACTTTTTATATTTTCGTGGCTTACGGCTCCTACTGGTAGTGGTTCTTCTGTTAGCTTAATGTTTTTAGAACAACCTATAACCAATATATTTTGTGAACGCAGAAGGATTTTATTTACCTCTGAGCATTCTGGTCATTTTTTTTTTTTTTCCTTTCTCTTTCTTGTACTTATCTCTTTCTACAGAGTCGTATTTTCTCTAATAATTTGGACCGTTTGTTTTTCCTAATGGCAAAGTTTTCTTTCGGGCACTGAGGCTGCAGCACATCTGACGTGGTTGTGGAGTTGTACTGTGTACCCTTGTACTCTTGACAGTAAAGGAACCAGCATAAAAGCTTAAGAACATCATCTAAAGATGGATGTGATATGACCAGAAATTCATTACCTTCTCCCTATAGTAAAAATGGTTAATCTGGTCTCACTATAAATTTAAGATAATAGAAGTTTGAAAGGTTACACACCAACAATAAATAGGTTGATTTCTGCTGGTCCTTGGGAGAAATTAATGCATGACCCAAATGTAGTATTGTTCTGTGGGAAGAAGAATGTATCTTTTGACTAGCCTTCTTCTACAACAGCTGTTCAGTGAATAAATTTTATGAGGCAAGCAAGCCATTATGCATAATAATAAAATTCAGTAACAGCTCAGACAAGGCTCTCCACTGCCCGTGGGTGAATGAAACAAAGATTATTATGTATAACATTTGTTACAAGCATATTTTAATAACCAATGTGGTTATTGAGATGGAAGAAGGATGAGGCATATGTTTTGTTCTTTATAAGTGATAGATTGAACTAGTTTGGACTTATAAGAAGTTGTTGGGTTTCAATGGTAAAATTAATATCTATAGAAAATATACATGTGCTTAATTACTCAGCTGTGTCCACTCTTTGCGACCCCATGGACTATACAATCCATGGAATTCTCCAGGCCAGAATACTGGAGTGGGTAGCCTTTCTCTTCTCCAGGGGATCTTCCCAAACCAGGGATCGAACCCAGGTCTCCTGCATTGTGGGCGGATTCTTTACCAGCAGAGCCACAAGGGAAGCCCAATACTGGAGTGGGTAGCCTATCCCTTCTCCAGGGGATCTTCCCAACCCAGGAATCAAACCAGGATCTCCTGCTTTGCAGGCGGATTCTTTATCAACTGAGCTATCAGGGAAGCTCAGTTATAAGTAGTAGATTGCACTAGTTTGGACTTATAAGAAGTTTTTGAGTTTCAATGGTAAAATTAATATCTATAGAAAATATACATATTCAGGAGTAAAATAGGCCCAGAGTAAATAAAAGGCTTCCATCTTCTTTGGGTGGATTCTCAGAGACCTGAAATTTTATTGTAAATGAATACAACCCTTATAATAAGTTTATAAAATTAAAATTTACAAGCTCACAGCTCAATGTTGTGTACCCAGCCACGGATACATGATTGGATACAGAGTTTGAGGGCAAACTCTAGGTAATAGTGAAGGATAGGGAAACCTGGCATGCTGCAGTCCATGGGGTCACAAACAGTTGGACACGACTTAGCGACTGAACAACAACAGAGATACAATTTATCACTTATAATCCATCTGTGATTTTTTTAATAACAGAAAACATCCTGTATTTTAAAAGATGATGACTTGCTTTTATGATTCAAAATTCAGTTGTTGGAGGGGGGAGGGGGTTGGTCAGTCATCAGTTTAGATTCCCATTTGTATAAATATAAAATAAATGAAAGTATTCTGTGATTTAATGACTGTCAATTAGTGTTGCTTCCTGACCTGCAAAGCTGTCAGGGCTATCTCCATTATACTGCAAAAGGAGAGGAATAATTAGGTGCTTCCGAAGCAACAGCTTGCAAGGGAATCTCTCAGGAGATGCTCTGTACCTTATATGAACACATGCATGCCATTCACACATCTACTTCTTAATTTCTACTATTCTACCTTCTTTCTCTGCCTTTGGATTTTTTTCTTTCTCTGAATTTCCCTAGCCCCATCTCCTGCCCTAATTCTGGCCATTCACGACACACCAGGCATTCTGATGTTCCTATAATTTTGTACTTATTCTCTCTTTGGCTCTAACTGCCCTTCTTCTCCTGTCTGCTTAATTCATCTGCCTCCTGTCAATTATTTCCTGAAGCTTCCCTCACATCCATCTCTCCCCCTAGGGAGCTAGCAAGTTCCCCAATGTTCCCCCAGGTCACTAACCCTAACCCTAACCCTAACCACACCCCATTATCTTCCACTCCCCTCCCCCACTTCCTGTTCCCAAAATATCCCAACACCAATGGCAGTGACTTCACGCCCACGAAATGTGTCTTGGTCTCCATTCCTATTCCTATTCCTATTCCTTCTCTCTCCCCTTCCCAACTCCTCCCCAATCAACTTCTAATCATCCTTTTTGATTCTAAGATCTTAAGTGCTTTGCATGCCTGAGGTCTACTGAGGGTCCCTTATCTGGGCTCTGGGCACCCCTTTCTTATAGCACTGGCTACATGGGGTGAAAATCAGCAACTCATCCATTAGACTGGGAGCATCTCAAGGCAAGAGACTCTTGCCTTGTTCACCTCTGTATCCCTGGGGCCTGACTCATCACCTGCTCCAGGGTTATGGGAAAATATCTGATAAACAGAACTGTCCTGAAGCTCCATAAGGCAGACCATGCCTTGTATTTCTTTGAGTGCCTCATCTTTTTTTGTCTTTCTTCTGCCCTCATTAGACCTATTTTATCTGCAGGGAGTCAACCAGTGTTAGGGAGTAATTTAAGTAGTTAAATGTGGGTGTGGCAAGAGTGTGCTGTGCTTTCCAATTGCTAGAAACTAGAATAATACCAACTGCTGTACCAGAAAAGCAATTGATTCTTTAAAAAAAAACGCCTTTTTTCTTTCATCCCAGGAGTGCTCCCAATCATTTGTTTAAACTGGATGATAGAATAAAAAATAAGAAAGAGTAATTTTGAAATATCAACAAATTCACCTAACTAATGTGCCATGACAATAGGCAATTGGTAAGAAGAGCGCTATTGTATGTAAGTCAGAAAATAGCATGAAACTCAATAAAAAGATAGATTTTCAGGTTATTAAATGGAGGACTAGACAGAAGAGGAAATGAGATGTGTAAGCTTGTGGTAATACAGTATTGGTCTACATGTAACTTGGATAAAATCTGATTTAGAAGTGGTGGTTTTCGTTAATACTGACCTCTCTGCTTCCAAATCAAATGTATTGGGGTAAGTTAAAAAGTTTTTCCCCTCAGCTCTGGGCTTGAAAATTTTATCAGTAAATTTTAAAATAAAACTTAAATGCATCCCTTCAGAGAGCTTTCTACCCGTTTTCCGCTGAATCACATTGTGCTGGCCAGACTTGTTTATTTCCTTCCCCTCCATTGAGTGTTCCCTGTTTCCTCAGCACAGACACATCAATCATCCTACAGAATCTGGACCCCAGCCCTCTGCAGACTCCACCTCTTTCTCCAGTGCTCTTCTAGAGCAGTCTCTAGGGTGTTCATGTGTGTGTAGACTCTGTTCTGTCTACCTGCAATGATGTGCAGGGTTTGCAAAGCTATCTGAGTAGAACCTCACTTTTGATACTATCTCCAGTGACCTCCAGGAACCATAAACCATCTAAATGCCCAAGTGGCCGACACCTCCTGAAATCCCACCATAGTGATGCTGCACAAAGGGAGAGTATGTACCCCTCCTTCACCAAAGTCACTCTGGGGGACACATGGATCCATCTGGGGGCAAACAGCCCCTTCTGCTCCTGCCCCTGATGCCATCTGCAGCAGTTTTACTCTAGTCCACAAGATTGGGCTGGGGATGTAGACCCATGGCCTAACTGCATCTCCACCAGCATGGCCCAAGTATAAAAATAATAAAAGCCTTCATTCACTGCCTCCTTATCCTTCAGTTCCCAAATAACATCAAACCTGGAGCTTAAGCCCCCACACAGCCCCATCCCCACCCAGACACTCTTCTATATTCCCACCAGTTCTCTTGATTATTTCAGAATGTATCCCTGTATCATTTCCTTGTACATGTTTTGGTGTGAATCTCTAAAAGAAAGGGAGTGCTTTTTAGATAAAGTAGCAAGAAAGGTGTCGCTAAGGAGGTGACCTGGGAGAAAAAAGATGTGAATGGCAAAGGGTTACAGACATAGAAACAACAAGTGCAAACACCCCAGAATAGCTAAGGATCTTCAAAAGGCCCAGCATGACTCCCATTGAGGGAGTAAGGGGACAGAGAAGACTCAACTCTAAAACAACAGTATGGCCAGAAGTTCCTGGAAGGAATAAGAATTATTATAGCAAAACTTGCATCATGCTTACCATATGCCAGGAATTCTTCTAGTATTTTACATATTAATTAACATGTATTTTTCATACCATCCCTGTGAAAAATCACACCATCATTACTTCTATTATTATTCCCCTTTTCCTAAAACTGGAAAAAACAGAGATACAAAAGTGTTTAGATCCCTTTGGGCTGCTATAACAAAATACCATAGCCTAGGTGGTTTAATAAACCAGAAATTTATTTCTCACAGTTCTGGAGGCTGGGAGGTCTAAGATCAAGGTACCAGCAGAGTTGAGTTGTATTGAGAGCATTCTCCTGATTCTCACTGTGTCTTTATGTGGTGGAAGGGGCTAAGGATCTCTATGGGGTCTCTTTCATAAGGGCACTAATCCCATTCATAAGGGCACCACCCCCTTGACTTAAGCCCCTTCCAGAGGCCCCACTTCCTAATACTGCCATCTTTAGGGGTTAAGATTTCAACATATGAATCGGAGAGAGGGGTTACACAAGCATTCAGACCTTAGCAGTAAGGTCAATTGAGTTCCTGGCAGTCTCATAATTAGAACCCAGGCAATCTAGTTCCAGAATGCAAGCTCTCAATCCTTACATTGGGCTTCCCTGGTGGTTCAGACTGTAAAGAATCTGCTTGCAGTGCAGCAGACCTGGATTCGATCCCTGATTTGGGAAGATCCCCTGGAGGAGGGAATGGCTACCCACTCCAATATTCTTGCCTGGAGAATCCCATGGACAGAGGACCCTGGTGGGCTACAGTCCATGGAGTCGCAAAGAGTCAGACACAACTGAGCAACTAACACACACACACACACACACACACTCCTTACACTGTGCTGCTCCCCTTGCCCTTCTCATATAGAATGGCTCATTCATTACCAGTCACATTCTGTGCAACTCTGAGCGAGTCCAAGGTAGACAGATTCAGAACTGCCCTCCCAGGACTCTGAACCCACCACCTCCTCTCTCACAGACCCCACCCCAGACTGCCACTCCCTCAGATCTGGATACTGCTCCCTGGACAGCTCATCTTTTCCTACTTCCCATCTCTTCCCACCAGATCTCTCTCTCTTTGACTATAAGCCCACAGAGGGTAGGGAACATGTCAATCTATCTTTCATATCATCTCCCTCACACTGTGCCCAAAACATAGTGGGTACTGATTAAATGTTTGCAGGGTGAAGACTATTTATTTATTATTTTTTTAGAGCCAAGACATTTTTATTCTACTGAACCCTTTGAGTTCATAATAGTACTTTTTTATTGGAGTATAATTGCTTTACAATGTTGTGTTAATTTCTGCTGTACAAGAAAGTACAGCAGAATCAACTGTATGTGTACATATATCCCCTCCTCCGGAGCCTCCCTCCCCAGCCCCATCCCACCCCTCTAGGGTATCACAGAGCATCAAGCTGAGCTCCCTGTGCTATCCAGCAACTTCCCACTAGCTATCTATTTTACACATGGTATATATACAATCAATGCTACTCTCTCAGTTCATCCCACCCTCTCCTTCCCCCACCGCCCCACCCCCAACCCCATGTGTCCAGAGGCCGCTCTCTACATCTGCATGCAGAGTGAAGACTTTAATGAATGAGAGAGTGACAGTTGCCCTGTAGCACTGTGTTTGTATTCCACCCAGATCCCCTGGAATTCTTTCCTGTAATTGCCCCCGCCTTCTGCATGCATGCTCAGTCGCTTCAGCTGTGTCTGACTCTTTGCAATGCTATGGACGGTAGCCCTCCAGGCTACTCTGTCCATGGGATTCTCCAGGGAAAAATAATGGAGTGGGTTCCCATTTCCTACTCCTGGGGATCTTCCCAATCCTGGAACGGAACCTGTGTCTCTTGTACCTCCTGCATTGCCAGGCAGATTCTTTACCACTGAGCCACAGGGGAAGCCCGCCCCTGCCTTGGGGGCTTTCAAAAACCAGCACCAGCAGCCCTTCTTCCAAAGACTCCACTTTGCCCCAAGAGCAAAGAACCAACAATACCCATGTACTTGATTCCCAAGCCTCTCCTTCATCCCAGGGCTATGAATTGGGACTGTCTGGTGTGAAGGGTGGACACCAAGCTTCCGAGCCTCAGGCTGGAAACTCACAACCCTACCAGATTGGGATCCTTCCCTTCCCGCTCCATCCTGTTTCTGGGAAACTCAACCTCAGATTTCAGGTCATTTTCAAAATTCGTCTATGAGATACTATGGCTGGGTGTTGATGGAAAATGACTAGAGCATTCATGGAAAATACTGTACTTAGTGTAGCCACAAAATGAAAATAAGATATAATTTGTTCTGAAACTAGACTGAAATCAACATGACTTTGCCTTGATGATTCAAAGGTATTTTAGGAAGTTGCAGTGCCTTAGAGTCATCAAGAAAAATCTCAGACATGGTGATGAAAACTTCTGGTAGGCAGAGAATTGGATGGTCCGCTTCTAGGACTGTCTCTCCAGGGAGATGAGCAGAGAGCAAGCAGCAAAGCTTGGCTCAATATTAAAACTCACAAAACTGATTTCTAACTGCTATGAGGATTTCATAACACATTAATAAACATGAGACCAAAGGGAAAGGTCTAGTTGGACAAAACACACAAGCAAGCAGGTTGTTGAGATGAGTATGGCTTCCCTTCCAGAATTTGTCTATTGGTATTTCCTTGACCTTTAAGAGAAGACTTGAGGGTAAGAAGTGAAAGTACAGATTTGGTTAAGAGTCCCAGTGAATTAAGAAACATGTTTCACAGCATAAGAAAAGTCAAGTACCTCATGTATAGCAATGAATTTGAAGAGCCACGTTTACCCTGTTTCTAGGCAACCACTGCTAGTCATTTGTGGCTTTAAATGGGGAATGAATGGTGATCAATGTGTTTATGAACATCCTCATTTAAAAACAAATGGCACCACAGTTTCAGAGTTTTAAATTGTAAACTTAGTAGCAAAAAGAGCTGCTCCAAAATCCATAGTCTATAAATTCACATAGCTCATGAGGAGAATGATAAAAAGATCATGGGCATTTATGCTCCAAAGAAAGGTTGAGCCTGCTGCACCCATTATTTCCTCTTGGTATAAAGACATAGATATAGAATATAACACTATAGCCAAATTGCTGCCTCATGCTGCCAGATTTTTGTAAATAAGATTTACATTATTAGGATAATGCAGTCAGCAAATTTTCATGAAAAATAGAGTGCTGCTAATGCTCAGATTCAAAAAACCTGAATTCTTTAGCAGGCTGCAGAATGTGAGTCTTTCAGAGAAAGAGAAGCTGGGGCAAGACATGGACACCCCACCACATTATCTATGGTGACATTTATGTGATGTCACACATGTGATGTCATCTAAGAGTCCTCCTTGAAGAAACTGTATTAAAGCTTTTCTTTCCATCACCATTTAGGATCCACAGATAACAAGGATGTGCATAGAGCACTAGAGATTTGGGAACATGGATTTATTCTCTTTATGAGATGAGTACTCAATATCCCCATTGATATGTGAAGGTAGAAATCAACCACTGCAAATCCTAAGGGAAATGTTTTTTATAAATCTACTTCCTGCATGCCTTCACTATCAAATCAGCAACTATGAAATAGACTCATTCACCATATTTTGACATGAAGAAGGAATTAGACTGCAAAACTGATGTCCTGGAATCCTAACAAATGTTGTAAACCGAGTGTGAGACAACAGATCAGACAAAAAAGGTCTTCTCTTATTGGCCTGCCACCTACCTAGCCTGTCCTCAGAATCAAAACCCTGTTTTCTCTATAAATTTCTCTGTACATGATCAAATATAAGTCCAAGAGCAGCAGGTGACATCATGCTATAACTATGTATTCCTGATGTTCTCCAGCCTGAAATATTTTCAAACAGCATATTATCTTTTAAATCATGCAACTCACCTCATCTGACAGTCACGTTACTTGCTAATAGCTTTCTTCAGGCTACTCTTTGCAAACAAGCAAAATAGGGATTTCTCTGGTGGTTCAGTGGTTAAGAATCTGCTACCATTGCATAGGGCACTGGTTTGATCCCTGGTCTGGGAACTAAGCTCTTTTTTTTTTGTAACAAATTCAATAAAGATTTTATTTTATTTTTCATAAATTTATTTATTTTAATTGGGGGCTAATTACTTTACAATATTGTATTGTTTTTGCCATACATTGACTTGAATCCTCCATGGGTGTACATGTGTCCCCCATCCTGAACCCCCCTCCCACCTCCCTCCCCATCCCATCCCTCTGGGTCATCCCAGTGCATCAGCCCCGAGCACCCTCATGCATCGAACCTGGACTGGCGATCTGTTTCATATATGATAATATATATGTTTCAGTGCCATTCTCCCAAATCATCCTGCCCTCGCCCTCTCCCACAGAGTCCAAAAGACTGTCCTATACATCTGTGTCTCTTTTGCTGTCTCGCATATTGGGTTATCGTTACCATCTTTCTAAATTCCATATATATGCGTTAGTATACTATATTGGTATTTTCCTTTCTGGCTTACTTGGGAACTAAGCTCTTGCATGCTGTGCATCAGGGCCAAAAAATAAATAAATAAAAATAAATTTTAAAATAAGCAAAATAAAGTTATAGAAAACAGTTAAAAATATAAAAGTGGAGAATGCAGTCACTTGTGTTCCTATTCTTCCCAGAGTAAAAGGATATTTGTGGAGGTCTGCTCTATTCTGATCAATTAATTAGTTTAAAATCCTGATGCACAACATGAACTGTGAGGATAATAGCTAGCATTATTTTTAGAACTTGATATATGCCAACTATTGTTCTAAAATATTTTTGCATCTGTTATCCACTTAATTTTCATCATTGCTCTATGAGAAGTGGTGCCCTGTTTACACCCACTTAACCTAAGAGAACATGAGGCCTGGTTGACTGAACATCACAAGCCAAGGCAGTCTGGTTACAGAGTGGATGCCCTCAGCTGCATGAATGGATGTGCAGGCTCTGTGAGGTCTGAAGTCCTTGTTTACAAAATTATTTCCTATTATTCTAGTATTTTATTCTCTAAAATTGAGGGAGCTGTCTTAAGAAATCTGTGTTCCTATTGGATTTTTAGACTCTCTGAGAAGTATAGAGCTATAGCTTGACATATTCAAGGCCCAGAATCCATGTGGATATGACATGAAGATGCTGTCTCTCTGCAAATTCTCGCTTTGAGAGCTTCCACATTTATAATCAAGCATACACCAGAATGCAGCCTGTCTTTTGAATTGGGCTGTTGCAAACACAAGTATGTAACACAGTCAGACCTCATTGGGGCCATCCTTTGCTGGTTGGGTACATTGGCAGTGAGAGATCTGAAGACATATACTTGGCAGCGACTTCAAAATGCCCAGTTGGTCCCAGAATGTTAACATGCTCATTATGTGCATTTATTGTGCCCGGGCTCCCCACTGTCCAAATCTCCCCCGAGTCCCCAATCAAGAAGAAGTATTGAGAGGAATACTGCTAATATGACATGACTGAGGACAATACAGAGTGACATGACCGGAGGTGATGAAGAGAACACTTATGGTTTCCTGACTAGCCCCTCCCCCATCCCTGACACATATCTTAATGCATACTAACATCCCTGCCTTGGCAGTCCCAGACAGAAAAGCCAAAAGGTATTTATGAAGCTGCATCCATCAACAACATCAATGGTCCACCAGAAATGCTGTCAACTCACAGATTGACTTGTACCCACTGTCTGTATATACCACTCACTTCCCCACTTCACTTCTAACTCTGCTTCCAGGGGCCAGCAAGACATCTCCCCAGAGCCCCTACATCTTCACAAAGACTTAGGGATGCAGGATAGGAAGTAAGAGAGCCATCGAGTCACCATTTGCTTCATTAAGAGCAAAAAGCGGCAAAAAGAGGAACACGTTGGATTTCAATCTAGGACCAGGATATAGAGAAAATAAACAAAAAATAAGCAAAATCTGTACATCTGTAGTTGCTGAAGAAATCTTCCAAAACAGAAGTATACCCATTCCTGACCCCATAACACAAAATTTCAGGGCCTGATTTTAAGTGGGTGCTTTTTTTATGTTCAGAACAGTTCACCCTTTATATGATGCCTGAATTTATTGCAAATACAAGGATATAGCTGAATAACACACTAGTGTCCCAAACATTGAGAATTCCCAACTACACTACTGAATATATCCAGAGAGTGATTCCAAATTTTCTCATGTGAACTTTTGATTGACCTAGATGTTAGGAAAATGTCTTACAATTTTTAAAAATATGCTCTCATCATTAAATGGGAAGCACTATCTTTTTCAGAAAGCATTCTGTAGGTACTGATTTAAATGTTTCACTCAAAATTCATGGACAAAATTGCATATCCAGCATTAAAACCAAATTGCACATAATTTAATCTTTCTTTAAGATTAAGAAGCTTATTTTGAGATCTCCTTGAAATTCAGGAATTTCATTATGATTTCAACTTGTATTGCGTGAAAATAAATGTGAACATAGCAACTGGCAGATGACCCGAGAATTGTGTACCACTGGGCAGTGTGCATCCTGGTCATTTAGGGAAAGTATTCCTCAAGGGATCTTCTCACTTTGGAAGTGAAAAAAAGAACACACTATAAACTCTTTGACTTCAGGGAGTCAAGCCAACAAGAAGAATTTCCATTCAACATATACCATTACTTGCCTCATATACACTATACAAATATATTCAGAAAACCAAGATCAAGGCCAGTCTGAATCTTAAATCCCATGGTGGTAATCTGGGATAAGACAGGGTTTCTTTTTAGGCTGATGAATGAGAATATTTTTTCTCCTTAAAAAGAAAATCATTATTATCTTTGAGGAGAGACATAAAGGCGAAAGACACATAATGTAATGAGCTGAAAATGGATTCTCATTTCTAACAAAACCTGCTGGGTCAATGGAATTACTGTAGAACTAGTGCTGTGAAATTTGGTTATAAAAGAATAAAGAAACCAATAAGATAAAGATATCACATTAATGGAAGGGGAAGAATTATTAAATTCCTCTCCCTTTTGACATTTCCTCTGACAATTAGTATTTCCATCCTCATCAGATGATGTAAATGCTAGGCAAATTTCCAAAGGAATTAAGTCTTAAGATATGTTTTGAGGGAAAGGAGGCAGGGGGGAAGGGAAAGAAAGAGAAAAAGAGAAAGTAAAGAAGAAAGTCTTTTTTAAAAAAATCATCTTTAAAAGAGCTTCCAGGACTGGAATTAAGTATGGCATTAATTTTTTTCCACCAAGTCTTAGTCTTGGCAGGTTTCTGCTAAATGCAGGAATTTCATGGATGCAGGAACTGGTGATGGAAAATGCATTATTATACACAACAATTGTTGTACTTGAGAGGAACTATATGGGAAAAATAACACCCTAGAATAAATATAAATGAAATTCATGTATCAAAACCAATACTGTGAAAAAAGTTTAAATGTTTCTTGCATTTATATCTAGTCATTAACCTAAATGCAGATTTTAGTTCAAGCTACACTTCTGCCTCATGGTCAGAAGGTCTGAAAACCTGTGACGTGGAAAATTGGCAGGATAAAGAATACTGAATTGGCCTCCATGGAAAAACAAAATTTGGCAGCCATAACCTCCTCCTTGGGCAACTCCCCCCACCACCAGCCTCCTCAAATTTTCCTCCCTGGCTCACTCTTATCCCAGGAAAGAGGCCAAGGGAAGGCCATATATGAGCTCAAACTGCAAACCAGTGTCACCCTGACCATTCACCAAGGGATCTTCCTCCTTGACCTTGAATCCCATGGTTCGAGTGAAGCCCCACAGAAGTCCCAACTCTAGACTCACCCTCAGAGAGCACAGAGGCTAGAGGAGTCTGTACCTCCGGACTTTGGTTTCCTTCTCCTTTGGAGAAAGAAGTGGAGTGAGGCATCTTCTTTACCAGATGTGAAATTGCAATTCACAAATGAAAATGATAATTCCTTTGCAGAAATCCCTAAAGTCTATTCCCCTCCTCCTCCCCTACTCCCATCCTATTTTAATACCACATTTGGTCTGGTTGCCTCAAGCAAAGTAGACATTTTCTCAATGTTTTATTTAGCCTAGCAAACAAAAACCCAGGGACTTCTCCAGAATTATTTCTCCACCTGGGGAGATCCTAAAGACCAAACTCACCCCTGGGGCCCACCTCTCCCCCTTCTGGAGCTCACCTCTCTCCCTCCTGGGGCTCCTCCCAAACTCAGGCTCCATTAAGCAGTCCAGTTGATGGAAAATATTTCCCTTCCAGCCCCATTTCCAACCTCTCCCAAACTCTGCAGCTTCAGAGGGAACATTCCCCAGGCCCCCTCGCTGGGTTCCCGGACCTTTGCATGAGCCATTTGGAGTGAGAACCTCCTTCCCAACGTGAATGTTTTTTCCGTTGTGCTGTGCCTGTGTGTGGTGGTTTCACCCTGATCTTTTCTCTCTTTGCAGCTGGTTAATAATCCACTAGCAAGTCAGGCTGCAGCGGCTGCAGCAGCAGCAGCCATGGGCTCCATAGCAAGTTCACAGGCCTTTGGCAATACCCTCTCCAGTCTGCAGGGGGTCACGGGTCAACTAGTTACTAATGCACAAGGACAGGTGAGTGGGAGTGGGAACAAGAGTGAATTTGTATGGCAGCTTGAAGTCGGAAAAGAAATGAATTTCTTTTGCATGACAGTGATATGTAACCGCAGTCATTTATGGCAAATAAATAATGTTGACCAGCAATGTCAAGAAGACGAGAAGGCTTGGGAGCTGTTTCTCTATTTTAGAAACAAGACTGTTTTTTTTTTTTTCCTTCCCCTAGAATGTCTACTAAGTTTTATGTGGGTTTTATTTCTGTACGATGACTTGTGTTATGACCTTAATTAAAGAAATTACTTTTCAGGACTGGGAGACTCTTGCTAAGAAAAAATCAGTTACATTTTACAAGTAAGATTTTCTGTTTTGTTTTTAATTTTTTTCATTTTTTGGATACTTGGGTATTGGAGGAAACTGGTAAGTTTCCTTCCCTAATTGCTCTAAGATTTCTAATTAGCCTTAAGAAAGCCATTTTCTGGGGGATCTTGCTGGTGGTCCAGTGGTTAAGACTCCATGCTTCCACTTCAGGGGGCAAGGGTTCAATCCCTGGATGGGAAACTAAGATATCATGTGGTGCACTGTGCAGCCAAAAAATAAAATAAAAATTTTAAAAATTAAAAAAGAAAAGAAAGTTAATTTCTGGATGTATGGGGAGGTGATGGGAAACAATTCAAGATGTCCTGTAAAGGAAACAAAGAAAAGGTGTGAATTAGAATAAACCAACTGTCAGTCAACACATGTGCCCAGCCTCTTGCTGATTCTCCCAAGAGCTTAGTGATCTCTTGCGTACTTGTTGATTTACTTCAAGCTGCCAGGGTCAGTAAACCTTCCTCATGTCACCAGCAGGCACGTCTGTTCCCTCCCACTGCACATGGGCCTGCATTGAGGCCACTGAGACTCTGACAGAACTTTAGATGGAAGTCGTCCCTCTTCAAGGCCCCAATAAACCTGAAAGCTGCATGCAGAACAGAAGAGGGTGAAACCGATGGTATCAGGGGTGCCCTCTCATTCAGAGGCCTGACACAGAGCCCGGCCTCGCTGCGTAGGGCATCTGGTTCTCAAACATTCCTGTGTCTGATGATGAAATGCAAGAGAGAAGCAGCTTTGCATCCTTGCTGATATTTTCTTCTCCCAGGGTTATTTTCCCAACAGCAAGGTTACTCCTGTCTGCTTGGCCTGCTCTGGGGGAACAGGAATTGTGATATCTTGAACTTGGCTTTATTTTACATAAAGAGTAAACAGAGATGCATTAGAAGCTAAACTGTCTCCAGCCACAACCCAGGGGGGAAAAAGCTGACCTTGTTATATTTCCTGGGCGGGTGCAGGATTGTCCCGTCAGAACCCCGAGGCCTGAACGATGGAGCTTGTCAAAGAGCGGCCCCAGGTAATGAATCATCTTATCACAGGTGCACACCACACATATTAAAGGAGGGATGTATGAACACCATGCCCTCCACAGTCACCTTTCAATGTCAGCTTTAACCCTTGTTCCAATCCCTTTTCATCAAAGGATCATTTTATGCAGCCAGCTCTAAATGGAGGCTCTCAAAAGCCTATTAAGATTTCTGGAGGGATGGGGTATTAGTGTGGAGGAAAAGTTGGTTTTAATATCTATAACTCATACTCAGATCAGGTCCATCCTGGAAGCTGTTTCCTACAGTTGAGCCCAAAATAGAACACCTTGATGCTTTTCTGCCAGGCAACTGACTCTTGAAATGTAAATTTTGAAAGTCCAAGATAGACACCATAACCACTAACTTGTATTTGCCTCTGATTTCTCTTGTCCCCATGCCCAAGGAAAATATACTACTATGCTCCACCTCTTGAGTATTTGTGCTGGAGAAAATGCTTTAGTGTTGAGAAGGAATTATTAGGGGCTTATTCTTCTGATGATGTAATGGCTGATCTTTGCTAGTTACAAACCTGCCTCCTTCTCAGGGCCTCGAGTTACGATGTTTGCTTTTTGTACCCTTTGCCAGCTCTCATCCCAGGGATGGCTCTCCCAACCCATAAGTACTCCTAAGGAATTGGAATTCAAAGTTGAAGCTTGATTGGCACTCTGAATATATTGAATAAAAGTTGATTTTAACCATAATTTTTCTATCTTAGAAATTGTGTTAGGATGGGTGATTTGATGTGGTACACAAACCTTCTAAAGGTAAAAAAACAAAACAACTTACAGAGAAATCAATTATGCCCACTTGTGAAGTCTTGCCTGAGTTTTAGACATGTCCCAATGTCGTCATGTCCTCCTCCCAGTGCAAGACCAAGATGCTCTCATTTCCAAAGTAGTGGAACTGGCCACACTGATGCGGCACTGTGCCTTTTTTAATCTTTGTAATTTAAACACCATCATCTTCCCAGAAAAAGGTGCATGCCCTGCATCTCTTGGCATCAAGATACTCGGTTGAGCTTTATGAAAAAGTCAAATTATACTCCCCAAAAGGCAAATATTATCTGTTGTGTGTGTGTATACTCCTTTGGCTTCTGTTACTGTGGTCCAGAAGATAAGACTACTTTGGAATCAGGTGATTGCAATTGTCATGCTCAGACTGTCATGTTAACTAGGATTACAGCGTGCAGCCCATTTTCAGCTCCTTAAAAATCTCTATGGAGCTTTTGCAGAAAAGATACAGAGAGAAAGCTCTAAATATATTTAGAGATCCCTTCATTTGAGTTCTTGACATCAACTATTTTTTAAATGTGAAAGTTTATGTGGAAGCCATAACACTGAAATCTAAACTAAGTTAGAAAAGCATGTTTCACTCCACTGATAATTTGCTACAAGTAGGTCTGTTGAGGCACGCAGGGACCTTGTGTTATCAGAAATGCTCTAATCCTTGATCCCCACTGATGAGATTCTCTTGGTTCCCTGGAAGCCAATGTGGGATTACACAGTAGTTTAGAGTCCTGGCTGAATTCAGACCTACTTGCCTGAGAGTGGGTTTAGGCTCCACCTCTTTTTTGTCTTTTGACATGAGAGTAATGATTTAACTTTCCTCAACCAGAGCCTCATCCTGTGAATTCTAACGCAACCCCCGTGAGGCAGCCTGGGTCACTGGCTCCAGCTCAGAGGGCAGGAGGTCCTAGGTCTGCCTCCTTGGCTGGGCAGATGCCCACATAGGGAGACATTTCCCAGATCTTCCTTCAGTCTCTAGGCTTAGACTCAACAGGAAGACATCCTACCACCTGAGACTTGCGGTTTTGCTTCCCAGGCTTGGAATCTCACTATGTTTTCATTTACCAAATCTCAGTAAATTTAAAGGACATCTCAGTATAGTTAAGGATTTTTTAGTTTCTTTTTTTTTCCAAGTAGTAGTTTTGAAGCAAATATGGAGGGAAAACCTCAGACATTTCATACCCTTCTAACCCTGCCATTCATTAGCAGTTAATTCAGAAGTCAGACACTGGTCCAAAGAGTGAATAATTCTAACAAAATACTTCATCATTTTCTTTACATTTTTAAATTAATTAATTCATTTATTCACTTGGCTGCTCCAGCTCTTAGTTGTGGCACAGAGGATTTTTAGTTGCAGCATATGGGATCTAATACTTTGACCAAGGATCAAACCCAGGCCCCCTGCATTGGGAATGCAGAGTCTTAGCCATTGGAACACCAGGGAAGTCCCTAAAAAAACTACTACATTCTGAATTCACAAAGCACATATCTTACCCAGGGATGTTAACATATTTTAAATTATATCACATATAACTTCACTGTGAGGTGGGAAGGTACCAAATGTCTTGATGATAATTAGTGATAATGAAACTGACAATGGCTGTCACAGTGCTGAGAACATTTTGGTTCCTTCTGTTTCCATGCAAGTGGGGAAGGTAGGCAATAGAAAGAATGCTAGCTCTAGCTAGCATTGAGTCCAAAGTCAGTCAATTACTAGCTCTGTGACCCTAGGCAAATTACCTGATCTCTCTCTGGCTTCAGTTTTATTTTAAGATAAAAATAATCAAAACTAAGCCCCTAGATTATGAAGTTATATGAGACATGTTTGAGAAAAAACCTACTATAACACCTCAGTATGCCATTAAAGACTCAATAAATGATTATCATAATGTTCATCATCATTTAGAGTTTGTCTAACATTTTTTGGAATGTTTCTTTGGTCCAGATATGCAGCAGAGGCAGCGCAGTGCTCAGGCAAAGAGAACAGGCTCTGTAACTAGACTGCCATTCACCAGCTGTGAGACCTTGGGCAATGGATTTACCCTCTCTGTGCCTCAATTTCTGCATCTGAAAAATGGGGATTATTACAGCACCAACCTCTAGGACTAAAGGGCTTAGAACAGGGTCAGGCACATAATGATCATTCAATAATACCATCATTCAATAAATGCTACCTATTAGGATTAATCAAGGAGCTGTGTTTTTGGTTTATAACTGTGCACTGGTTCATAATTCTGCAGTGTCTGAGGAGTTTGAGAATGTGAAAATCTTAATAGTAAGACATTAATTTCCTTTAGAGAAATGCCATCCCTACCCTGGATAGTTCAATAGGGATATGTGTATATGTGTGTGTGTGTGTTCCTAACACTTATTCAGTGGGTCTGTTCAGGATTTGGCAAGTAGATTTACCATCGATTTGTTCAGCTATAGAATTGGTTTCCCTCAGGCCCCCGGCAATATCTCCTTATTGGCATTATTGCAGAAAAGTAAAAGCAAATGAAATTTTATTTTATCCTGGGGCTAAAGAAAGCATTTTACATTTTAACTGAAGCTTAGAATGTTTCCTGATGAAATTAGTTCTGGACCACTGTGAAATTTTCTTAAGTGGCAGCAAGGCAAGTCAAAAACCCTCCCTTCAGTCTTTAAAGAGCCAGTCAAGTGAAAAAAAAAATCAACTAAACAATATTACTCTTTTATATATATAAAGAAGAAAAATTTAAAGGACGTACCCATTCAGGTTAACAGAATACACAGCATCCTGTGAATAAACGATGGCTGAGCAGAGCTGCTTTGGCGAGAAGGAAGGGTGTGCTGTAGTAGGGGGTGCTTCCTAAGTGACCCCAAGGCCATAATTAAACAAAAACAATCTGCTGATCCTAACAGTAGCCTAGGCTGGAGAGGGTTGGATGAAGAGGCAGGACCACCGCTGGTAACAACTGGAAGGCCATTTCAACATCATAGCTTTCTAAAGTGGTGAGAAGTACATGTCTTAGAGTGAAGAAACGTGATGCTGACATTGGGATAGCCCTCTGAATTAGAATAATAGTAAAGCTCCATAGAATCTCTAGAAGGCAAGAGGGTAGCTAAGAACATTGACTTTGAGGGACACGGGTCTGATGCGAACACATATCTAGCTCTGTGGCCTTGGATAAGGTCTAGAACCTTCCTGGGCCTCTGTTTCCTCATCTGCAAAGTAGAAGTGATAAGACTTCTCACAGTCTCTTGTGGTGGGGTTAGACGTGATAACAGCAGGGAGACTGCTGAACACAGTGCCTGCTAGGTCTTAAGCATTTAATAAATTGTATTCATTGATCCATAAGTTAGTGCTGTAGCTATTGTTTTTAGGATGAAAAAGCAGCAATTGATGCTGAACTGTGAGTTGGTAAAATCGTTCAGTACATATGGGAATCTCCTGGCTGTCCAGTGGTTAGGACTTAGCACTTTCACTGCCAGGGCCAGGGTTCAATCCCTGGTCTGGGGATTAAGATCCTTCAATCCACACAGTCAAAAAAAAAAGAAATAAAATAAAGTTAACTAAGGTCATTCAACACATAATTCAGTTAGAAAGGAGAATCTTTTAGAATCACTACAGTATGAATGAATATAAAGTTATCATAAATGCAAATCTTAGCCAAAGGATTGAGATATAATGAACTTACACATGTCTGTTGAGGCCCTCTGTGGGTCTGACTAGGTCTGTCTGTGTAGGACAGATAACACAGCCACAGCTGCCCGTGTTGTGAAACTGACTTTAAACTTTACACAAAGGAACAAGTCGATGGTAAGTCTGCTTTAACAGTGGGACTAGAGTCAGTGAGATGTGTTCGATGTATCCAGCTAAAACCAGTTGAGTGGGAATTTAGGAATTTCACTTCAACTTCTGTATTTCATTTTTTATAATGAAACACATTAACTCTAGAGAAAAATAAAAGTTTTTTACATAAAAAATAGTACAAAAGACATTCTTGATAAGCCACCCAGATAGTAACCTTTTTCCATACAAGCTTAAGTTCTTTTGCTTATTTTTAAAAGAAATAAAACATTCCTGATACAGCTAAGGCCTTAAAACTCCTTCCATTCCTCTCCTTGCCTTCCTCTGGTCATCACTATGATAAAAACAGTGATTCCTTTCATGCAAAATTTGCATTTTTACTACAAAATATTGATTTTTAAAGCTACAAAATCATTACAGAATACCATCTTAATACAACAAATAGGATATATTATTTAGAAACTTTGCACAAATAAGAATCAAACACATTTTAAAAAAATTCAGTCAGTATCTAAAAATTCCAAGTAGGCATCTGTATATACTCCTGCCCCCAAATATTATGAACAGAGCAATAGACACATGTAATACATTCAACCAATGAGTTTGGCCATGTTTTCTAAATCAAAGCTCAAAACGATGTGAAAAAAAATTTTATTTTCTCATATCTAATCACTGTGTTGTTCACCTGGAACTTAGAGTATTATGAGTCAATACTCTATATGTCAATTTGAAAAAGATTTTATTTTTTCATTTGCAAATATCATTATATGAAGGTTTTTTTAAGGTGTAAAAATTCAATCACATCCAGTGAAATACATATAAAATAGCATTGTTTAATAGAATAACAGCTCATTCTAGGGACTGGGAAATCTATGTTTATGGGGTAAGTAACATTATACGAATTTTACCCTGGCTTCATCCAAGTAATAAAGATAAAACAATAACCACAATAAACCACCTCAATCTTTCCACTAACATATCAAATTTCCCCTTTGAGCCCAGTTAGGAGCTCTATTTCCTCATTTCAGGAGAGGCCATTGCATTAAAGCAGTGCTTCCTTAGATGTGCCCCTCAACACTCCTCACAAAAGGGGGTTCTCTGAGGAGATGTGAGAGGTGCTGCAGTCTATGAATACACATGAGGCCTGGCAGGGGACCCACCCCACCCAGCAGATGAGCCAAAAATCCCTTTAATTTCTTTAACCCTGCTTTCCCCAAATTCCCTATCCACCCGCCATCTCCTTTGAATTTACAGTTTGGAAAATGGTTCAGCAAGTAACTTACTTGCATCCCTATCCACGTTTTTGAATAATAGTGTTCAGTTGCCTCAGACTCTTTGTGACCCCATGTACTGTAGCCTGCCCGGCTCCTCTATCCACACAATTTTCCAGGCAAGAATACTGAAGTAAGTTGCCATTTCCTTCTCCAGGGGATCATCCCAACCCAGGGATAGAACCGGTGTCTCGCGTCTCCTGCATTGGCAGGCGGATTCTTTACCAGGAGCGACACCTAGGAAGCCCTTTGAATAATGACTTTGATCAAAAAGGAGCCACCTCCAGGAAGGTTCTGCTCGGTCACGGGGTTGGGAGTGGGAGGCTTTGCGGTGATTTCTGCGCTGCTGTTTTGAGTGCACACACCTGCATTGCACATTTTTGCAGAAAGAAGGGATCCCACGCCACTGAGAAAAACTCCCAGGGGTTGCAATCCAAGCACCGTGGGCAGACAGACAAATAGGTGGTGGCCGCCAGGCCTCCCTCTGCGGTGCGCTGGCTGGAGCTTTGGCACCTGCTGTGACTGGGTGGGAGTAGGATGAAGGTTCCTCACCATTCTGAGAAGGGAGGTGCCCCTCGTGGGAAATGGTGCTAATGAGCCCCAGTGGCCCGCAGTGATCCAGGGAGATGGATTTGATGAAGGCCTTGCCTCTGCAGTGGCTCAGCTGCTGACACAGGCGACCTAATCAGGTCTCAGAGGCGGTCAGCGCCACCAGCAGACGCTCCAGTCCGTCCCTCATTGTGACAGCGAACTGTTCAGCCCAGCCCTTGCTGCCCGGCCAAGGGTCAGCTCCTCTCTCCTCTGGCTCCTTCCTTACAGCCACCATTTCTGAAATGAAAGGGTTAATCCTGTTAGTGTCATCATTTCCAAAGAGCTAGCCAAGTTAAAGAGCTGGAAAATGAAGCACCCTCAGAAATCTTTATACCTTCCTCCCGGAGCAGAACTCAGCAGAGCAGCGTGTCCTGACAACTAAAGGGATGGACAGATGGACAGAAACAGGATGAAGAATCCAGTTTGGGGGATTCCCTCTGAAGACTAAACCTGAGCGAACCAGGGTCTCTCTCATCTAAAGCAGTGATTTGGATTACAGTGCTGATACTATTTTCCCCCGCTCGGGTTACTACATTTTTTAAAAGAAATTCTTTCATGAGTATTACATTTTCCTGGAAATAGGGAAATGTTTTCTTGTGTAGACTCCTAGAGTAAGACAGTTAGGCAATCTTTCTGGCTAAAGAATAAGAACGGAGCCAATTAACTAAGGGAGCAACCGAATTAACAGCTGTGATTCTAGAAAGGCAATAAGTTACCAGACTCCAAGTTCCCTCAGAGCTAGTCTGACTTTTCCAATCTTTGTTTCAAGAACATAGTTTACATTCCAATTAGTGTAAACTTAATGGCAAAATAGTATCACTGAATAATGTTCATGGGATTCATTTCAGCATGCAAAACTCTTCAGCCATCTTACGTCTTAGAGTGGTGGTAGGTTTTTAGCTGAATGCTCCTTTAGGCTAAGTGATTTCTAGAAAAGCAAAATGGAAATCCAGCTCCCCACACACCGCAGCTTCACTGTGGAGCAGGTGTCATATGTGGTCCCACAGGAGCACTTCACCACAGGTTTGATGATCCCAGCTGTGCAGACGAGCAAACTCTTGGGAGAGATCAGGCAGCTCCCTGGGATGATGCCTTTAGTAAGTGGCAGACCTGAGATGTGAGCCACAAATCCGTATCCATCCTCCGGCTTCTACGTCACCTTCTGGGGTTCAAAGACCCAGGTTCCTTTTCTGGATGCTCAATAGATTTGACACAAATCCGGAAACTGCATTGCCCCATCTATGAAGGGGAACTGTAATTCTTTTCCTGTCAACCTCAGAAATTTCTCTTGATGATACACAAACCCTCACACACTGGAAACTGCTAAGAGCTATGCTGCTCCTGCTGTTTAGTCACTCAGTCGTGTTAGACTCTTTGCGACCCCACAGACTGGAGCACGCCAGGCTCCTCTGTCCAACAAGTTCTCCAGGCAAGAATACCGGAATGAGTTGCTGTCTCCTTCTCCAGGGGATCTTCCCAACCCAGAAATCGAAGCTGTGTCTCCTGCTTAGCAGGCGGATTCTTTACTACTAAGCCATCAGGGAAGCCCAAGTCTTAAGTGAAAGTGAAAATTCCTCAGTCGTGTCCAACTCTTTGTGACCCCATGAGCTTTACAATCCGTGGAATTCTCCAGGCCAGAATACTGGAGTGGGTAGCCTTTCCCTTCTCCAGGGGATCTTCCCAATCCATATGCAAAATTAAGGACCATTTATTTAAAAGGTAATTCTGTACTGTGAGTCTGAGAAACCACTGATCTTAAGTTACACCCTCAGTTTAATAACAGCTTTTTTGTAATGGAAGAAAATATTACCACATTAAACAAATGTATCAGTTGTTAAGGGGCAGCTTAATTCTACAAATATTAAAAAATGTAAAAATTATGGGGATTGTGTAGTTGAGGAAATGTTATATATTTGATAAATCAACCAAATCCAGCATCAGAAAGACTATACACTGGGCTGCTGATGATGGCTCTCCTTTTAGTAGTTTTTAGTGAAAAGTCAGAGATGAAAGTAGAAGCTAGTTATGTCTCAGTTTTTCCAAATAAAGGGTGAAAATTAAACTTGATTTGGGTCATGGGCAACGAAAGAGAGGAAGTGCTGAATTTTGACTTAGCATCCCTAGAGCAACATCAGCTTTTTCTGCAAGCAATTTTTATGGTTAAGCAGAACATTCTCAGAGAGGGGAAAATATCAAATTCACATGTGAGACTCAGTCAACTTCCCAGTTTGTTCATTGTACCATTTACTACACCATATGCCCCAATAATGCACCCAACTTTCTTGTTGGCCCATGAGTTGTTGACATGATGCATTCTTCTTAGAGATGTAAGCATCATATCATCAATCAGAGATAGCCAGCAATGGAAAAGTCACAACTCAGAACAGCAAGAGGAGCCAGGTTCAAGTTCAAATGCACAGAAGTAAGCCTTCATATGATCCAATGGAATACTATGCATTAGCCGTAGAACATTGCTCCAAACTGCTATTCATCTCACCACCTAACACATTCCACCTTGTAAAAATAACAGTACACATTAGATGCCAAGAAGTTGTCATAAGTACAGACTTCAGAATGTGTCAAGATGTGATATGATTTATACTTACTAACAAATGGCGTTAATCAAGCGGCACACAGACACACAAAGGAAAACACTACACACCCCTGACCTAACACTTGTCAATAGATATTCACAATAGTCCAGTCACAGAGTGATAGAGATAAAACGTGCAATTATCTGTGTATTCATTTGGAAGGCAGTCATGGTAAAGAGCACAGGCTTTCAAATTAGACTCCACCCCAAACAGCTCTGCGACCCCAGGCAGGGCCCCTCATCTCACTCAGTTAAGTTTCCTCTTCCTGGCAATGGAAGGCATTGCTGTCCTCTGATGGAAGCTGCTTGCAGCATCACATGTCTAAGTGCCTCCTACCATGCCTGCCATATAGTTGTCATTTCACACATATCATTCTCTCCCCACCTCTATATACTTTATCCACTGCTCCAAAGTAAGTTCTATTTAGTATATTGAAGTTTTATATGGAAATGCTTTTTTTTATGCTTTTAAGCATAATGCCATCCAGTATTACCATATCTGATGAAAACGACATTTTCTGTTTTACTTAACTTTCTTCACTTTTTTAAACCACTGTACTAACATTTCAGGGTTGTTGTCAGGAATAAAAGCAATAAGGGATGTTAAATGCTTGGCACAGCTCCAGGTACATACAGAGTACCAAGCGAGCCCTGCCTCTCTCCCTCGCTCTTGACCACCAGGGTTTTGAAACCCATGGTCACCCCAGCATGCAGAGAGGGCCAGTTGGATGATTTTTCAGTCCACTGCTCACACTATTAATAACGAAGCAGGCTGACTACCTTGTTTTCTCCACATTATCAGCAACAGAAGGCTAAGTGGTGTCTAGCTTGCCTCTGTAACATGACTACGTGGCTGAGGACAGGACAGCACCCACTTTTCCTCATAACAAAATGTTGTACTTTGTTTAATCAAAAAGCAGAGCCACAAGGGTTTTACCTGCGGGGTTCATTAAACTATTGTTCATTTCTTATGATGCTCTAGAATAAAAACATTTCTGTCTACCTTCAGTAAAGTTGCAGGTGATATTAGCAAGCTCTCCCATGCCACCAAAAGGAAGAGATGTAGTGATATGTACAGCTAGAGAAACGAAAATCTGTTTCAGAGAATTTGAGGATTTGATTGCAAGTTGAAACTGATTTTAATGTGAGGATCTTCTCAGTATAATTGGTTACAAAAGAAAGTTCTGTAATATAAAAGGTGATACCCTTAAGCAGAAAGATACTTAAGTCATTTATGTTTAAAAGGTGATGCACAGGGAATTCTCTGTCAGTCCAGGGGTGAGGAACCCGCACTTTCATTGCCAGAAGTGCCAGTTCAGTCCCTGGCTGGGGAAATAATATCCCACAAACCATGCACACAGCCAAAAATAAAAAAGTCTCCTACTAAAAAAAAAAAAAGTGGTATACAAATTGCTTAGATGAACACAGAAGGGAGTGAGATGGCATGCTACTCAGAATTCTAAGAACTCATTCTGAATTTTTGAGATCCCAAAAGTATATACATTTTAAAATGTTAGCAAGAGTTTCTGCTCCCCCTCAGCTCACATGGGGATAGCATAGTAGAAATAGAGATAATGCCGACGGTTTTACACATTTAAACTTGTTCCTGCCATCCTAATCTAGAGGAATCAGAAAGAACTAAGAAAGTACCCTTCTCAGAAACCGAATCGTGGTACCACATACATTGCTAGAAATGCCCCCCAAATTTTTAGAGAGGTTAAATAGGTCATTTTTTAATTCTGAGTTGATTAATTTATTGTTTTGTGACTAAATATCTCCATTGTTATTCAATGTAAGTATCACTATGCCAACTTCTACATGATTTAATAATCTAACATGATATATATGAATGAATTCATCTGGCATGATGAGAAACATTCCTAACAAGACTATACTTAGAACTTCGCAATTAACAATTCCAAAATTTGTATTATTGGCATCAATTTTGATTTCTTTTGCTTAGAACAGGATAGCTAGAAAATCATTATATTAGTGAGATCTTTTGCCTCTTTATTTTAATTTTTTTTTTAATTTGACTACACCAGGTCTTAGTTGTGGAACAAGGGATCTTTGATCTTCATTGCAGCATGTGGCATCTAGTTCCCTGACCAGGGCTTGAATCCAGGCCCCCTGCATTGGGAACATGGTGTCTTAGCCACTGGACCACCAAGGAAGTCCTGGTTTATTTTTAGTAATAAGTTACATTGTCCCATGACCATATTTGAAGTATCAGATGTATATATTATAGTATATATATCATAAATTGAAAGTGAAGTGAAAGTGTTAGTCACTCAATTGTGTCTGACTCTGAGTCCCCAGGGACTATAGCCCACCAGGATCCTCTGTCCATGGAATTCTCCAGGCAAAAATACCAGAGTGTGTAGCCATTTCCTTCTCCAGGGGATCTTCCTAACCGAGGGATTAAATTCTTATCTCCTACACTGTAGGTGAATTCTTTACCATCTGAGCCACAAGGGAATCCCATATCATATATTATACTTTGCATATTTATTTTATATACATTATTGACACACATATTATATTGTATATATGTATTATATGTATATACTTTGAGGGACATTTAAAATAGGAACCAGAAAATTATGAGAAACAGCTCAAAGAGTGCAATGGCCCTCCATCCTTGCAGTTATCAAAACCTGCCCAATGGTTAGGGGTAAGAGAGTGAAAATTGGTCACCTATGAAAATGAGGATGAAATTTTATGAGAAAAACGCATCAGCATAATTCTGATGAGTTATAGTCTTTGTTGTGAGAAATGAGACATTCAGTGGTCTCACGCTAAAGAACATTGAAAAAACATTACTAAGAGGAAATTGAAAAAGTAAAATATGGTAAAGTGATGAAGACAACTTTTTTCTGATTGAACAGATAGATAAATATTGCATGCAAGTATCAAAATACATTTAATTTTGCCACAACAATAGATATTCTCTTCACAAAAAGCATATGCATCATCCTGTACTCATGAGAGTGGGTGGTAGTAAACAGATGCCTCTTTAATGACGCCCGGCATGGCTTCATTCCCCCAGCCCATCCCCTTTTCTTTCTTTTTTTAGAGGCTTGTTATACTAATTTAAATTCAACTTTACAACCTGAATGCTTGAATGCACTCACAGTACTAGGTGATGATAAATGCATGCAACACTTTCTTTTTTTCTTTTTCTTTCTTTCCTTTTTTTTTTTTTTTTAGAGCAGAGAAAGGTTTGTTGCAGGGCCAAGCGAGGAGTACAGGTAGCTTGTGCTCAAAAAACCTGAACTCCATGCAGCACACTCTTGAGCAAGTGCCTTCACTGACTCCCACTGCTCCAAAGAATTTGGGATAATGGAGATCACTGGTCCATGATTTCGGTTTTTTTCTATAATTGCTGTAGCTCTTTCTTCTCTCATTTGGGAAGAAATATATAATAAACTGTGTGTAGGTCCAGGGCTTTATTTAAGAATGTTTACTAAAGCTTCTAAGGGTTAAGGCTGAGTCAAACTAAAAAGCAATAGCTAACTTTAATCTGATTTAGTCACTTAAACTGGCATCAACGGGCAAAACCAGAAATACTTCCTCACATTCTAGGTATTTTTTTGCTGGCATCAAAACTTAGAATCTTAGGCAAAGCCATGTAAATGCTTACAAAGTTCATCTTTCTGCAAAATGATGGCTTCACCACGGTTGTGATTCTCTCTGCAGGGAAAAAAAGTGTTTCAGCAATTCCACAGGGCTGACAACTGTAAAGAAAAAAAAAATTGTAGTCATTGGGGAGAAAATTGTAGTCATGTAGTCATCCCATGTAGTCAAGGGATGATGAAAACAAATGTTTCCAGTTCATCTTTAAGTATTTGTTTTTGTTTTCTGGTACATGGACTATCTGACTGGTCAAATACAATGAGCATTATAGTGACAATTAAAATCTCTAAAGAGAATTAGAAATTGAAGCATTAGATATTATTTATAAAGATTTTCATTTCTTCCATTGAAAATAACATGAGTGGGCTTCCCTGGTGGCTCAGTGGTAAAGAATCCACCTGCCAATACAGAGGACAAGGGTTCAATCCCTGGTCCAGGAAGATCCAGCTTGCCTCAGAGCAGCTAAGCCCACGCACCACAACTATTGAGACCATGCTCTAAAGCCTAGGAGCCACAACTGCTGAGCCTACATGCCACAGCTACTAAAGTCCATGTGCCTGCAGGCTGTGCTCCACAATAAAAGAAGCCGCCACCGTGAGAAGCCTGCACTGAAATGAAGAGTAGCCCCTACTCATCGAAACTAGAGAAAGCCTGCACACGGCAGCAAAGACCCAGTGCAACCAAAAATAAATAACATGAATAAATCTAAAAGTAAAAGTGAGAAGCTACAAGTTTGAAACCAAGGCCATGATGGGCTGAAGGCATTTGCTTTTGTATGAAATGTCACACTTGTCCCTGTTATAAATAATTGCATATTGAAATATACTTTTGTTTTTATTCCAATTAGGAGTCAGTAGATGGCAAAATCATGACATAGTCACAGATTAAGTGGGAATCTTTGAGAGCATGGTAGAACCATGTAATGAATTCACATGGATCCTTGTGATGGAATCAAGATGGCAGAGGTTATGACTGTAGTGTGGTCGCTGAGGAGAAACGTTGTCTGGTGAAAACTGAAGAGCATTCCCCACTGTGTGCCTGTCATTTCTACTCTGCCATGGGAAATGGGCAGTTTCAATTATGTTCTTGGGGACCAGATGTCCCAAGGGATCTACTTCCCACCTACCCCCCTACACCCACCATGAAAACTCAACCCTTATTGATAACTGACTTCAAGATGGCAGACCCTTTAGCCATCTTCTTTTCCATGATCAAAGTTATTTAAAAATAAAATCTAGGATCAGGAGGTATTTCTCAGACTCCTCAAATCTAGAACAGTGCCTGGCACATAATGGGCACTTAGTAAATAGGATGCAGAAATCAAATTTTAATATATTAGTCTTCTTCCAAAAAATTTTTTTAAAAAAACTAACTCTTTTCAGGAGAATATAAGAACCTATTTTAATGACGAGTGAATTCAGCTATCCAATGACACAAATGAGTATGTAGTCAGTCCTTGAAAGGAGGAACTTGGGAGATCCCCTCCAGCCATTGACAATTACAGCAGTTTCCCTGGAGGAGAGAAGAGCCAGCAGGACCATTGTCAACGGCAGGAGTTCTAGTTTTGTGTAAACTCCTGAATCTTGATCATCCTAACTACTGGGAACCTAGGCTTTCTTTTCCATTGGCAGGTTCTTGGTGCCATATTTGGCAAGATATACAGAATGCTCCCATTAATCCCAAAGAAAGGATTTTCATGGATTCAGATAGCAGGATAATCCCCCAGTCTTCTACAGTGGGAATGAGAGCAATGTGGTGTGGCCCAAAGCTGGGCACTAGAAGTTCCTGAGCGAGTGGGTGGGTGAATGAGCATGTGAGTGATCAATTTGTATGTGAGTAAATGATGCACAAATAAACCAACATTCTTTTTTTTTTTTTTTACAAATAAACCAACATTCTTAATTTTACACCATTCAGAACAAAGCAGATATGTTTAGATAATTGCCTATCTTTTCCAAAGTAGCAGGTAGTTTTTTATTTTTCCCCTTCTAGAATTATCTACATAGTTACATAAATCATGCATTCTTGACATTGAAAATTCTGCCAGTATATTTGTATTACCCATTCACATAGGCATACTTTTAATGTGTAAAGTACTAATATTTGTATAAACAACCAAACTCATATATTCTAAGCCTTTGGGTATATGCTAGCTATATACATTTCGAAGGAGAAGACATTCATAGAACAAAATGACAAGCTGTCTGTCCGTTCCCAAAAGAATCTCTCCAAATTCCACTTCCTTTGCCTAGAGAAAATTGCATCAGTGGTGGAAATCTTGCTTAAATGACCTTTGCTGAGAGAACCTACTTTGCATCAGTGAGAATTTCTTCCCAATCACAGATGAAGCCAGTCAATTTCTGATTCCAACATCATGACCAATCAAACCTTGAGCTAATATTTTGCAAAATTTACTCTCCGTTCTTCTGTCTTCCTCATCCCACCTTCTAGTTGAGTAAAAAGTAAGCAGAGTAGTGAAGGAAAAACAACACCTTAGAGAAATCAAGAATCTCTAAATAATCCAGAGCTTGACAATATGCTTTTCCGTAAGTATACAACTCAGATATAATTTTGAAATTTGAGTTGATGGTGGGTCCCTATGCTGTGTTCAAGAAAAGGGTTTGTTTCCTGGGCACTGATCTCAGTCCACCAATGACTCCAGGAATAAGCCATGAGGGCAGTTACAATGCCTCCTCACTTCATTCTCATCTCCATGTAATACCATCTTACATAAATTTAATTTAATCTTTTGATTATGCTCTGGACCAAAGCTTTTATTAACACTTGAGTAGGAACTGAAATAAAAGAGAAAACAGCAAATCTCACAAATACAGTAAACTATTTAGGAAGAGATATGATGCATCTTAAAATTTAAAAGTAAACAAACAAAGCAAATAAATTAAAAAAAAAAAAAAAAACCAACTCTAGAGTGTAGCGTATGCCAGATTCAATTGTAGAATTGTTGTAGTAGGAACTGTCAACTGCTCAGAACAGGGCTGCAGCTGCTAACTTCATTTTGCCAAAGGACTCAAGAAAGATTCAGGTCCACTAAGAATGATCATCGTATCAATTGAGTTGACTCTTACCTAGGAGACCTGTCAGCTCCCTGAGATGTGGATTTCCTTCCACAATGTTTACTGCTAATGGGCTGCATAACTAGGGTTCAGCTTGTGCTCCATAAGCAAATCGTTCCTGTAAAACACCTTTGGAATTGACATTATTCATCCTGTCTTACATCATTGAGAATAGAATCTTTTCACCGCCACCCACCTCCTCATCATTTGTAAGTGGGAAACAAACGCATACACATTAGATTTCTTTTTTCTCAACAATTAAAAGAGTGTGTTTACAGTGTGTTTGGGAATATAGGGTGAGTCTTGGCTTTTATTAAAGATGAGAGAGGAAATAGAGACCCATCAAAGCACATCATTACTATACCTTAGAAATATTGCTGATTACTACTGAGAATAATCTTGCTAACGTTATTGTCCAATGACCATGTCTAAATGGTCCTGAACCTTCTGGCCTTCCCTTTTCCTAGATATTGTTACTGTTTTTTTCTCCTTTGGTAGGCATTCATTTTTCTTGTTAGAGTTTTCAGGTTTTCAAAAGCTTCAGAAGAACTTCAGCAACTAAGACATTTGCATAGTATCCATTTTTTAAGTACTGAAACGTCAACAAGTTTATAAATAGTGTTATAAATAGCAGCAGCACCTACTTCTCAGAAATAAACCAAATTAATAGTTTATGGGGGAAAATGTATATTCTGCTCACAATTTTAAATTTTCTACCTCTGCTAGCTTGTTAAATTTTCTCCTCCCTTCCTCCATGTCCCCTCTTATTTACCTTTCTCCTCTATTTTTCAAGCATCCTTAGTTAACAAACTCATGACCGTATGATCCACAAAATCTCCTTTTTTCATGTTATTGATGGGCTTTCCATCATTGTGGTCAAGACAGTCCCCATTTTTACCTGTTCTTAAAATTAACAGATAGCAGTGGCTTAGAAAATATTCAGTAATATTCATGAATAAGGTCATGTTTAATTTAGATGAGCTACTTATAGACCCAAAATGCTAAACTTAAATTTAAATATGAAAAGGGGGGCTTTGATCCTGTGGCACATACAATGGTGAGTTAGCCCAGAGTGGTGGGGGTCTTGGAGAGATTTACAAGTTTAAATTTCTTTATGCAGTAATTTACGATTATCAAACCCCTTCCCATATAAGTGGAGAAAGAAGAACTGAAACTCAGAGGATCATCATCAAAGGCTCCCATGGTCCCTTTCAATCCTCCAGGTGGCCATAGGCCTGACCCTCCCCCTGGATAAAAGCTACTCTGGGGGCAGGCCACTTTCCTAAGGTCTTCCCAGGCCCCGCTGGGATATTCCAAGGGGACGTTGCTATGGCAAAGTGTTTTCTCCCATCTCCTCACTCCCCTCTCAGCGGTTGGTTTCCTCTTCCACTCTTCAAGCCTCTCTCGGTGATGCTGTCCCAGTGCCCATAGCTCAGGGCTCCTCTGGGACAAGGATTTTATTTTATTTTTTTTTTTAATTGTGGTAAAAGCCACATAATATAAAACATACTATTTGTTCAGTGACATTAAGGACATTCACATCATTGTGCAATTCTCACCATGATCCATCTCCTGAATTTTTCACCTTCCTAAACTGAAGTTCTGTCCCCAATAAACACCCCCCTCCCCACCTCACCCCTTGACCCCTGGCATCTAGCTTCTACCAGTGTAGTTTCTGACTCTATGAATTTGACTATTCCAGGTACCTTGTATAAGTGGAGTCAAACAGTGCTTGTCTGCACCTAAAGTATACTGGAATGCATTTTTAAGGTTAATTAATATACGGGATGGGCTTCCCTGGTGGCTCAGAGGTTGAAGCGTCTGCCTGCAATGCAGGAGACCTGGGTTTGATCCCTGGGTCAGGAAGATCCCCTGGAGAAGGAAATGGCAACCCACTCCAGTATTCTTGCCTGGAGAATCCCATGGACGGAGGAGCCTGGTGGGCTACAGTCCATGGGGTCGCAAAGAGTCGGACACGACTGAGCAACTTCACTTCACTTAATATATGGGACGAGGATTTTAAATAGCTTAGACCCATGACAGTGAGTCCAAGGAAACACACACATTCCACTTATCAGTAGGAGCATTGCTGGTGTAAATGCACTGACGCTTAGGCACATGGGGGCCAGCCGGGGCTCTCTCTCTTTCTCTCTCTCCCTCCCCTTTTTCCTCTCTCAACCTTTTTCTCTTCCCCACTCAGCTCTTAAAGCCACACTGTCTCACCTCTAGATTCTCTGGGTGTATATTCCCTAGGTTGAGGGGACAATATTTATTCAACCACGTTCGTTCATGTTACAGAGAAGAGAAAGTTTTCCTTCCCCATCCCTAGAGTGAGGAAGACATGCAGAATTTCAAGAATTCTCTTTATCTACTCTTATCATGAGCACCTGAGTTCTGGAGTAATCTAACTGGTTTTCACAAACCTCTTTTGCAAAAGCATAAACGTCTATTCCCTCCTTTGGAACACAGCACCTATTGAACCTTGGTGCCTCCACAGAAACTCCCAACTTTGCATTGTGACAGGACAAGGAAGATTTAATTATTTTTTCATGGGAAACTACCATGTTCTGTTCTTCAGGGTAAAGTCTTTTCATAGTGAAATGATAACACACAGAAAAATTCAAAAAAGCTTCTGCAACTTAGTTCAAAGGCCCAGGGATTACAAAAACATGTAAGAAAAATGAAGTTATGAACAAACATTTATGGAACACCTCTTTGGTTGTTAGAGTACCTTGTTGGGTGCTCTACATATGTTAACTTAATGAGTCTTCACAAAAACCTTATAAAGTGCACATGGTTATTCCCATTTCCTAGAATGAGTAGACTGAGGTTCTAAGAGGTGAAATAATCACCAATAATTTTCCACTAGTTAGTGGCAAAACCTAGACTTTTACCCAATCAGTGGGGAATTTTTTTCCTGTCTGTCTCTCGGTATATTTATCTCATGAACACTATTAAGAAAAATTACCTTTAATGGCTTTTAAGTGAGTGTGAAAATCACTCAGTCATGTCCGACTCTTTGGGGCCCCATAGACTCTACAGTCCATGGAATTCTCCAGTCCAGAATACTGGAGTGAGTAGCTGTTTCCTTCTCCAGGGGATCTTCCCAACCCAGGGATCAAACCCAGGTCTCCCACACTGCAGGTGGATGCTTTACCAGCTGAGCCACAAAGGAAGTCCTAATGACTTTTAAGAAGCCATTAAAGGGGAGAGGATTTTCTTATTGTTGTCGTTCTGTTTTTACAGCATCAGTTTTTATGCAAATTATCCTTCTCATAATGTGAGTCAAAGTGACATTTTAAAGATCATGACACTTCCAATTCTTTACTCTTGTCTGTGAGTGTGTTTCTAAAGTTGAAGCCAAGTAGTAGAGCGCTCAGCAGCAAGGATCCTCATTCTAACTGACAGTGAGAAACACTGAGTAGGTAGATATTCCCAGAGGCGGAATATTTATTGATACCCATAGTGTAAGCATTAAACTGTACGCTATAAAAAGCTCTTTCTCGCACTCATTAAGAAATTGTGTGTCATCTATTCCTTGCAGTTTGACCTAAGATAATTTGTCTCATGTCCTGGGCTTTAGTTATGCCCTCTTCAGACACACCTCCATTCCCTATGCCCATACTCTTTCCAGACATTGTTAATCAATCATGGCGCTGTTTCTTCCTGAACACTGGAACCTTCAGAGCTCCAGGAAGCCATAGCCAATTGGTTGATTGATTGATGTTGCCTGCAACAAGATTAAATCTATTTATCCTTAGTTGCATGTCTTCCTCTAATTAAACTCATTGATCTGCTTATCTTCATGCCTTTACTATCTCTGGTTCAGATTCTCCAAAGGAAGCCCTCTAAAATATTCATACTTTTCATGTTTCCCTCCTTGGACACAGCTATGTACAAGAAGGTACTAGATTGCATGCCACAAAAATAACTTTTGTTTGGGAAATGGATATATTTCCCTATTCTTCCTGAATCAACATCCTAATTTGAACTACCAAAACAACTAAGTTTAACCTTAAACTTGAGAGGACCTGAGACTGAAGTCAACATATTATGTAAAGAAGACTAAAATTCCTTGGAGGAAGCAAGAACAGTGGCTGTAGCCAGACCAGAAGGGAAAGGGAAGGAGACAGGTGATCACTCGCTACCAGCTCCTCAGCTCTCAGAAGCTAGAGTTCTATGTTCAAGAATGGACAAAGTGATGCCAGGTGTTAACAAAAGCCTCTTGACCAAAAAGTGCTGAGGTTACACAAATATTTGACAAAGAATTGTCTCTGCTGATGGATTGCAAGCCCTGGAAAAATCACCCATTTCCAGCATTGACGGGTTTCCTTTTCCTAAAGATATGTGCAACAGAATTACTTGTCACATTGACATCTGCAATCACATTCTCTGTGACAGAGTTTAACAGTATGTCATAGACTATTATGACATGTGGCCCATCAGACGACTTGTCTGGATGCCCTAGGCTTCTATGAGACCCCCTCAACTGCTGCTGATGACACCTACATGCTGGCAGTGAATAAATTCAGCACCCATTCCCCTCCATCAGTCATAATGCATCGCTGCTAAACACCTCAACTACACTGAGGTCCATTAAGGGCATTGCAATGATAACATGGTATCCCAAGGAATTACATGGCACTGGATTGCTGGGGTTTGCTACAATCACAAGATAATCTTTATGGTGGCTTAAATCATAATGACTACTGGATAATAATAGCACACTTATGTGCAAGTCATCCCCATTCTTATGGAAATAGGGAGATGTGCTAATGAACACTAGTAATCATTTCAGTGATTTTTTTTTTTTTTTAGTTACTCTTACAAGATGGACTTTATTCTCCCTTGTGGCTTATGCTCTTAACCCTTTTAAGCAAAGAGACAAGTGAACATGAACAGCAACAACCAAATAAGTCCCCTGTCAGAGAAGCTGGAACTCTTAGGTCACAAATTATCATTGCAATAGCAGTATGGGCCTCGTCCCGGTTAAAGCAATCATCAGAGATTAATCGTTACTGTTAGAGTCAGGGAAAAGACAGAGGGGATCATTGCAAATGATGCCTGAGCTATTTGCTGTGGGATTGATGGGCCAATAACTTCACTCAAAAATTTCTAATGTTGCAACCTAGGCATAAAGTAGACCATGCTTGTTGAATTGAAGTGAAAGGCAACGAATCAAGCATCCCCTATGCCAAGGATTCACTGAAGCCTTTTGCTTCACACTTGGAGGACTACAATAATATCCCAGTGACTCATCTCCTGGTCAATCACCTGTTGACACTCCAGTCCATTCTCGCCACGCAGTCACGTTCTCGTCTGAAATAGCTCCATTTCAGTACTCTCCCCTGGAATTTGACCCTTCCAGGCCAACCTGTCACTGCCCAATGTCTGCACTCTCTTTCGCATGAAGCTAGTTAACTCACCACCGCCACGTTTCTCACCGCCCATTTGGAATGGATTCTCTGACTTGCCAAATCCCACCCAACCTCCAAGATGCTCTTCTGCCCTTGTTTCTTCTAGGAAGTCTTCCTAGCCATCATCCTCATCTTTCTTCCTCTGAAACCACTCATTCATTCCAAATATTCCTCTGAGCACTGACCACATGTGTAGAGAGATTTTTATCAGAGAGTCCTTGCCACTTTGACACATACACTCCTCCATCGGGTTGTTAGAATCTTTGCATGCAACGTGCCTGTTTTATCACCACATCCCCTGCCCCAATTGTGTCTTCCTAGTGTCTTCCATGGCACATGACACTGTGTGTTACATAGAGAAGGGTCTGGAGGTACGAGGCTGTTCTGCCAGAGTCCTCAGCATCTCAGGAGAGCTGGAATACGAGAATACATCTTGTGCGTCCGATGCCTGGACCCGGAGTCCCAGCACGGTGGCCGTTTGCTCAGTGATATGTGCTTCCATCAGGACATCTCCCTGTGGTAAATCCTTAGCCCTAGGAACCAGAAAATCAAACTCCAAAAGCTAGTCCCTGGACTACAAATGCTTTGAAAGTGGCCTATTTCTATTTTTGTCCTCAAATCAATTTCAGTATTGCCTTTTCTTTTTTTAAATTTATTTTTGGCTGTGCTGGGTCTTCATTGCTTTGTGAGGGCTTTCTCTAGTTGCAGTGAGCGGGGGCTACTCTTCACTGCAGTGCATAGGCTTCTCATGGCAGAGGCTTTAGGCACGCGGGCTTCAGTTGATGTGGCATGTGGGCTCAGCAGTTGCAGTTTATGGGCTTACTTGCTCCCCTGCATGTGGAATCTTCCTCGACCAGGGATCGAACCCATGTTACCTGCACTGGCAGGTGGATTCCTATCCACTGAGCCACAGGGAAGCCCCCTTATTGCCTTTTCAAACCTCAGTTGCGATTTCCTGATTTAGTTGAAGGATATGTAGATGCAAATACTTCCTTTGAATATTGAAAATCTTTTCATTTAAAACACAAGTATTCCAGGTCAATGAACCTCCCACCTTGCTTCCTCGACTCCTTGCATGTCCTTGTGACCACCTTTTGGAAGTTAAAGTCTAAAGAGAAGTTACAGTGAGAGCTCTGTAAGCAAAATTGGCACATCTCACAAGTTTTCAACAACACAGTATGTGACGGTCTCCACACTCGGATGCATGGGAGCAAATGAAAATGAGCGAGTTGTAAGGCACTAGGGAATATTAAAAAATTCCCCACAGAGTACTGCCAAGGGTTTGACAAGCTGAGATGGTGATCCCAACTGTGCTGAAAGGAGAGCAAAAATGAAAAATGCTCAACTTCACAGAAGCCATCCTGACTTTAGAACCACCCAACCCCACCTTTGCACCTCTCAGACAAAGCCCCCCATTAAAGGGTTCCCTCTGTCGGGCCGTTGTGGGTCCCTCTGGCTCTGACACTGGCCCTGCCTTACCCTGCGTAAGTGATGCTAAGGCCCAGGAAAGAAGAGAGGAGCGAAGGAGGGGTGAAGGGGGACCAAAGTGACGCCATGTTTTAGTAATGTCGCCGCGAGGTATTGGCAAGCGAGACTGCGCTTGGGGAAGAGGCTGGTGAGACACTGTGTTTGCCTTTTCTTCTCTGCACTCAGAACGCAGGCAGAGCATCTCATTACCGCCAGGCGAGCACAGACTCGTGTCAATCTTCTTGGAAGCAGAATGCCTCATTCCACATCCAGTGTGTTCTGTAGCTGTCAGGGGCCTGCCTCCTCTGAAGCCTTCTCCCGGGCTAAACACGCTGACATCCTGCCTAAAATAGAACCCACAACCCTGCCACCTAAGTGAATCCAGCTTCCGTAGGCTTTCATCGGGGGTGAATCAGGAGGAGTGGGGCTTCCCAGGCCCAGGGAAGTCAGACAGGATGGGTCAGCTTCTGGACTTTCCCAGCGCATTGAGGACAGGGGCATTGTACATTTCGTGGTGCAAGTGAGGAAAGTGGGAGGAGCCTGCGTCAGAGTCAGACAAGGAACTTGCTCCCCCCTTTGCCTGTGGAGTCAAAGACTTTGAACCCTGGGATGTTAATGCAAGACCATTCATCAATAAAGTACTTATGCACCCTGATCTATTGATGTTGACTCCTGCTGACCTTGCTGGCACTGATGGGACACGCTCATGGCCATGCTGCTGGAGGGACAGCGTGGTCTTGCTCAGTGAGACTGCGGAGCTGCAAACTCCCTGCAGGACCACTGACCACTCTCTCGGTAACGACTTGACCTTGATCGTCCGCCATTGACAACTGCCATGGATACCTGATATTCTCACAGCTCCTCCATTAGCGCCATCCCATAGGAGCTTCTGTGGTGGAAGCATGGCTTGCCGAGTGAGGAGGGATTCTCTCAATCCTGATCTTTGGACTGAATCCTGTGGGCTTGCAGGTCTTCTACGGTGCCAACTGTGTCTGGAATCCAAGAGACAGCTGAACCCAGAAACCGTTCCTTCCTAAGCTAGCCACTGAGAAACTATGTCCCAAGCCCTGCCAGGGGGAATGTGGGCACAGAAAATGGGATCATTTGTAAACTTAGTCTGCAAGCAGCTAAGCGTCTGGTGGGAAACTGCAAACAGGATGCAGGGCTTTTCCTAAGAGCAGGTGCCCCCCTATGTCCTCCCTGTTGGTGGCAGCCAGGGGACATATGGAAAAGTGAGCATTTGGGGGTCCTGCAGGCCTGGGCCCCAGCTCTGCCACTTGCAAACTCCTCCCTGAACCCCCACTGTCTTACCTGCTAAAAAGGGGTGAGACTAGTGCCCACAGGAGTGAGCTGTTGTGAGAATGTGGAATTAATGAAAACCAGACCCCTGAAAGCACTTCCTGAGATAGTATTGTTAATATGTCGGGGTGGCCCCCTCAGGCCACGATCCCACAGTTCACGTCTGGGAAGTGTCCCTGGAAGACAACCAGCAGAGCAGAGCCGCGTGACCATCCTGGGGTACCTGGAGGGGAGAGCATCCAACCTGAGCTCCATGACTTTCCCTGGGAGAGTCCATGACATTGGAAAACAGAGTTGTATTTTCTTTTCTCACCAATTAGATTTGTCCCTGTCAACTTATGAAATGTGTCTGTGTTTCCAGATCTTAGGAACACTTTCTCCCTTTCTCCCACCACGGTGACTGGATCCAGCCAGGCCCTCCTGTGATTCTCTGCATGAGTTCTTTACTGACACCAGAGGCTACCAGATACAGAGAAAAGCCTCCCCCACCTGCCACAGAAGCCTTGATCCTGTCACCTTTAGGGCCCAGTTTAAAACCCATGTTTTAAAATGCACTTTCAGAGACTTCCCTGGCAGTCCAGTGGTTAGGAATTTGACTTCCAGTGCAGGGGCTGCTATTTCGATCCCTTGTCAGGGAGCTACAATCCCACATGCCTTGTGACCAAAACAAAACCTAAAACAGAAGCAATATTGTAACAAATTCAGTAAAGACTTTTAAAATGGTCCACATCAAAAAAAAAAAATCAAAAACAAAATGCCCTTTTAAAAATGTTCAGTCCTCAGTCGTCATTCCACCTCTATTTTGAGTTTCAAATATCGGTTAATGATCCCAGTTCTCCCTCAGAAAGCATAGGCTCCTTGACGATGTTGTAGGGGAGGCGGCACATCTGGGACTGGACTTGTGTGTCCCTGACTCCAGAACCCGGGCTCTCCACCACGGTGATCACCAGGGTGCTGCTGGGGTATCCAGTCATGCCGGGATGTCAGAGAGCTGACCCCCGACCTGAGAAAGGAGCAGGAGGGCGGGGAAGGGCAGGAGGGCTGGCGAGGGCAGGAGAGACCCGAGCAGAGGAGAGGGTATAAGGAAGCACCGTGTGTGTGAGGAGCCCTGTGGAGAAGGAGCCCAGCTCCCCAGCCAGATGAGGGCCTTCAGTGCATGAGTTGTTGATGCTCTGTCTGCTTCTGAGACAGAACAGGGGAGTCTGCTGCCCTGGCAGAAGCAACATGCTTCTGTCCTCACTGATGCCTGAGTTTCCTTTCTTTTTTTTTATTGGAGTATAGTTGTAGTGTAGTATAGTATTAGATGCTGGTTAGTTTCAGATGTGCAGCAAAGTGTCTCAGATATACATAAACATGTATATATTCTTTTTCAGATTCTTTTCGCAGATAGGTTGTTAGAGAGTATGGAGTGGAGTTCCCTTTGCTATACAGTAGGTCCTTGTTGGTTATCTATTTTGTATGTCGTAGGGTGTATCTGTTAATCCATGATTTTAGTTTTAAATAAGATGTTTTCCCCTTCTGTCTAGGCACTCGGTCCACGTGGGTTTCTCTCTCCTTCACGTGCTCATCCTTTGCCACTTTCTTTCTTCTCCAGATCGGTCCGAGGATTCTGAGTCGGCTCTCAGGGAGCCTCCTATGGGGACCAGAGCACAAGAGAGGTTCAGGCGCCTGTGCCAACTCTGAGCAGAGCCTGGAGCCTCACCTGTGGGCCTGTTTCTTGCAGATTATTGGGACCATTCCTCTGATGCCGAATCCAGGGCCCTCAAGCCAAACACCGAGCGGCACTCAGGGCCTTCAAGTGCAGCCGATCACCCCCCAGCTCCTGACGAACGCCCAGGGCCAGATCATTGCCACAGTTATCGGGAACCAGATCCTGCCTGTGATCAACACGCAGGGCATCACGCTCTCCCCCATCAAGCCCGGCCAGCAGGTAAAGGCTTCTTGTCCAGACAGCCCTGGCTACCTGGATACCTCTCCTTACTGTCCTTCTTCTAATTGGGCTCAATCAATGAAAAGTAATTTTTAAATTAGAAAATATTTAATCTCACTAATCCTAACATATTGATACTTATTTTTTTTAAAAGCAAGTAGCTTTATTTTTCATTCTTAGTGAATATGAGTAACAACTAAATAATTGCTAATCTATAAACAAGAATATATTTGGTTATAACAGGGACAATTGCCTAAAGTTCAATAGATATGTGTTCTTATTTATCACAGCTTGTGATACTTAACTTTCAGTCGATTTTAAAAGGGGTCAAGAAGAAACTAAAACCAGTTAACGTCTTATCTATAAATGGGGGAAAAAGTATTACACATTAAGAGATCCCAAATTGATGCTGCTGAAAGTGCTTCCTAGAAATTAGGGAATGAAAAATAGGAGGTTCTAATTGGTAGAATTTCATTAAAACCATGAGAATCCAGTATGTTTTATCCATTCAACTATCAATCAAGCACTTTCTGTGTGTTATACTAGAAGCTGGGTACACAGCCCTGAAGAAGAAGAACATGGTTCCTGACCTCATGGAGTTTCTGGTTAATTGTTTTCCTCCACAAACCTTTCTTGATAACCCACTATACACTGGGCCCTTGCTTAATTATAAGAAACAGGGGTGAAAGAGTGACAATTTCTTGTCTTAAGGAGCTCATAGTCTTGTAGAGGACACAGATGTATGAGCACAGCCCCATTATGCAATAAAACAGAATGACCTGGGACTTCCCTGCTGGTCCAGTGGTTACAAATGTTGACCCATCATTCACCTGACTGACTCCAACCCATCCATCAAGACTCACTTCCAAACCATGTGAGCACTTCCCCTGCGGGAAGAGGAGGGGGACGGGGCAGCGGGGAGTGGGCGGGAAACTAAGATCCAATGACATGGCCAAAAAAAACTTTTAATAAATAAATAAGACAGCATGTCCTGTAACAGGACAGGTATGCACAAAGTTTAGTATCATCACAAAGATGGAAGTGACTGGCTTTGTCCAGAGAGTGTTGAGTCCTCACATGGTTTGGAAGTGAGTCTTAATGGATGGGTTGGAGTCAGCCGAGTGAATGATGGGTCAACAACATTCCAGGCGGCGGGGACAGCAGGCACAGAGGCAGGGACACACGAAGAAGCCTGGAGTGCTAAACACAGGAAAAAAGTTCATGTGACTGAAACGCAGAGCAAGTCTGAGAACAGTCATGGAAGGGGCCTTATAGTCAAACTGAAAAGGGTGACTTTGTCCCAGTGTGATCTTGAGGCATTCCTCGTCTTTGTGCCTCAGTTTTCTCATCTGTAAAATGGGGAAATGTCAGTATCTCCCTCACATAGCAGTTGGGGGGCCTCTCTTACTCCTGCTGGTTCTCCCTCTAAATCGAAACCACTGCCTGTGGGCCAGGGTTCCCACCACCCTCTTCTTCCCCAGCTTTCTCACAGGCAGTGGGACAGTCCCTGACAAATGGATCATGAGGACTTCTACCCCCTCCCTCTGCCCCTGTCTCTCAGCTATTTTCTTTCTTTTGCTATTTACAGGATTCCACTGTATTCTCTAACCTTCTAAATAGTTCCCCCAAGGGAATTGGACTGGTCCCTGCTGGCTCAGTGGTTAAGACTCTGAGCTCCCACTGCAGGAGGCACAGGTTCCATCCCTGTTCAGGGAACTAAGATCTCACATGCCACACAGTGTGGCCAAAAAAGTGAATAAATAGTTCCCCCAAATGTTTCATTGGCTTTTTAATCCCTAGTTCTATCTGTTCAAACCTATGTTCAAAATTATCTCTGGGCTCAGAAATGGGAAAATTAATCTTTTCGTACAATCTGCTAAAAAACTATTTCTGTCAGCAAACCCAAGTTGTAAATTGCCAAGAAGGTGATGAATTAATTAGAGATCATCAACATTTAATACAAGTAGCTCTCACTCTCACTTTGCATTTCTAAGTAGGGTGTGTGGGTGATAGACCACTGCCATTATACAGGATGACAGCTCTATATTTGAGGTAATACAGTTTTGATCCAGAAGGACCTAACTAAGAAACGGCAAGTAAGAGGGAGGTATGGTGCTGCTTCTCAAACCCTCGCCCACTATTGACAGCATGAATCCATTTACACAGTCTCTCTCGTGAGCATAGGTGCACCTCAGAATCTTGCTCACACCTACCTGTTGACCCTTGGAATGAAACCTCATTATCACAGTGGGAATGTCTGGTCCTCTGCTAGTCTAACCACTGCCATCAACCCTGTTGGTAGAACTGGAGATCTAGCAACTAGGAAGAAACAGCCAGCCTCTAGGGATGTGCCATGCCCATCCAACTCATGTCATTTACAACCAGCATCGCAGAGGGCAGGGCTTGCCTTGCCAGTATATGTGCATGCATCTCTCATACAAGTGCATGCTGAGAGGGCATGTGTGCACAGCTGAAAAGAGTGACACTCAAACCTTCCTGAATCCTCAACTCACGGCAGGCACCCTTGGGCCTGTCCCGTTGTTCAAGGCACGTGCCAGTGGTCTACTCAAGTCCTAGAAAGGTCAAGGGAACTGATGACGGATGTGGTGAAAAACATCAGGAGAAGAGCACCATACTGTTTCTTGGCATCAGCTCTGACTGAAACATCTTGGAAGGTGTAGTAAAGTTAACAAGTTGGGTGAATTAAGAGGAAATGCTCGAGTCTGAGTCCCAGATATAAAAGGGGGAATTCTGAGGATAGAGGGTCATAAAATGCTGAGAGTCCAAAAGTAAAAAGCTCAGACCTAGAGATATATATAAGAATAGTGATCTTCAATTTTTTCTTTAAATATTACCCTTTACATTGAAGAAATATAATATGGACAACTACTAAAAAATAAAGGATTTCTCTTGTACAATAGAGAAGTTTCTCACTTTATTTTTTTATGTGATTTATGGCAAATGCTTGATCTCACCAGAGCGTAGTTCCAACAGTAAAATATGTCATAAATTACAAGAGCAGAGAAGTCCCTAATTCGCACTCAAAAGGAAGTCCACTTTTTATGGAGTGAAGTACAGGCCTCGTGGGCTAGATGACCTGGGGTGATTCGTTTTAATCTAATAAAAATAATTTAAAAATCTTAATTTTTACACATGTCTACCACTAGTTAAAAGAACCTGGATAAAATCAAAGAGTGAAGAGTCAACTACTTTTGAGGATGCTTTATTCCAATGATGAAAGATTGAGAAGCTGCAAAGTTATCATCTGAAATACAAACAGTATTTTTTTAAAAAAAAAAAAAACATATGCCAGTATCTGATAGTCCTAGATATCACTTCCACAGTATTGAGTCAGGAATCCTTGGTGAGCAATGCAAAGAAATAAAAGTCAGAAAATGACTAGATAAGAAAGAGAGGGGGACTTCTCTGGTGGTCCAGTGGTTGAGACTCTGCTCCCAGTGCAGGGGATGTGTTTGATCCCTGGTCAGGGAAGTAAGATCGCACATGCTGCACACACACAAAAAAAATATGAGAGAGAGAGAAGTATCTTTCTGTGCATGAAACAAAGAACCTAATACAAAAATATTTGGTAGAACTTGAAAGTAACCTTTCCTTTCCTCCATAAGATTCTGCAGCTCCAAAGTCAGAGTGACCCACATGCCAGGGTTTGCCCTTACTGTTCTGTGATTGTGAATTCATGATTTCTTCATGAGCAGCACAGAAATCATGTTGTGTATATTTATTCTTCCTCTGACTAAATCCCAACAAAAGTTTATGGGAGATTTTTAATGTCATTAAGAAAATAGAGACACAGGAAAGGGAAAATGTGATTTGTAAAATCAAAGCATTGAAATTTTTCAAAAATTAAATACCATGGCTGTAATACTTGGAGACTGCCATCCATGAAATCACTCAATTGTTCTTCAAAATGTAATCTCGGTGCTAATAGGAAGCCAAAGGAAAATGGTTTATTTAAACTAGCTCTCTAAAATGCCGTGCATGCTAAGTTGCTTCAGTTATGACCAACTGTTTGCAACCCTATGGTCTGTGGCCCACCAGGCTCTTCTGTCTGTGGGATTCTCTATTGTACAAGAGAAATCCTTTATTTTTTAGTAGTTGTCCATATTATATTTCTTCAATGTAAAGGGTAATATTTAAAGAAAGAACACTGGAGTGGGTTGCCATGCCCTCCTCCAGGGGATCGTCTTGACTCAGGCATCAAACCCACATCTCTTACATCTCCTGCAGGTGATGGTTCTTTACTGCTAGCACCATGGGGAAGCCCCTAAAATGCTATATGATTCTCTAAATCCATCTGTTTTTGTTTTTGTTTTTTTTTTCCAAGTAAAAAAATATAGTCACTAGTTTTTTCCCAGCCGTTACCTAAATCAGTAGTTTCCAATTTTTTCTTGGAGCCATCCAGAATGAGACACAAATGAAGTATTTCCACCCATACAGGATCTAAAATAGTCATAAGGGTTTCCTAGAGAAAGGAAATGTGTGTCAGTGACCCCAATACGAAACAGACCTTTGACCTTCCAGCCACACATCCGGGCATCTCACCTCTCTGGCCTCCCCTGGTCGCTGCCAGTCGAGCTCAGCTGACAGAGCGCATGCTCCCTGTCCGCCCTAGCCTGGGATGCCTCTCCTACCTCTTCTGTCGGGCAAACTCCCACCACCATCCACCTGCCCAGGATCCCTCCTTTGTGAAGCTCACCTTTATCATCCTCTCACCTCGGTTTTCCCCTCGCTGCATTCACTGTCTTCAGTCTATACTGTCTACACCTGAAAGGCAGGGACCAGACTGATTCAGCCTTGCTCAGGACCCAGCCTATGCTGCGTGCTCCATCCATCGTGTTTAACTGCTGCCAAATGGTAGTGTTTCCCTATCGGAGACACCAGATTCCAGAGTCGTGCTCCCTGAGGAGCCCAGGCCAGGCCCTTCCATGGCTTTCCAGTTCTGTGTCTTCTGCCATTTTCCAGTAGGTTCCAAACCAGCACCTGCCAGTAGCTTGGGGAGAACTTCCACACAGCACTCTCTTCCCTAATTATCTTTCTTTCTCTGTTAACCCCTTCCTCTGCACTAAGATGCAGAGTTCTATCATGTTCTAGATATGATACCCAGGGGAGTTTTTAGTTATCAGAATTTTTCAAAATTTTAGTACTCAAAATTTTTCAAGTTAGGTTGTCCTGAGCTCAACCCTGAATCTTCCAGCAAATTTAACACCTGCACAGTTGGCCATGTCCATTGTAGAATGAACTCCTCGATAACATTCAGGTATTCTTTGTGTCCTCCTAATTATTAAAAGCTCTTACTAAATCTAGGCTCTGGCTTCTCTTGTCTAGACGCAATAAATCTACTTTCTTTACCCTTTTTCTAAGACAAGATCCTTCCAAAACCTTAAGTGGTCCCTCAACCAGCGGCCTTAGCCTCACTTGGGAACCTGTTAGAAATGCAAATTCTTGACTCCCACCTGGACCTACTGCACCAGACACTGTGGGCGTAGGGTCCAAGGATCTGTTTTCTAACAGCCCTCCAGGTGATTCTGAAAGCGCTTAAATCTTGAGAACCACTGATTTCATTTCTTCTGTACCCACTTTGCCTTTACATGTTTGGAAAGTTTCGTCTCCCCCCACCCACATGAATTTCTCTATATTTAATCCCATTTGAATGTTATTATTTTATATAAATTAACTTTTTCCAATTCATCTATCACATTCTGGTTCTTCATTTTATCCCATTTTCCAATATGCTTGTCACCTCCACTTATTCTTATATCAATCATGAATTTAATTAGAAGATGCTTTATTCCAGAAACTAAAATATTGTTAAGGATATACTGTGTTACACAAGGAAGACAGATGAGGAGCACCGGCACAGAAAATCCAGAAAGTCTTCAAAGTGTGCTTATACCTATTTTTGTTGAATACGGTAAATATCAGCAGTGCCGACCAACACAAACTAACCAGCAAAGCCAGCCTATGAGATGCAGTGAGAAGCGTAAAGCTTAATGGACCCTGAACCCTTTTTCTGCCTGTCTCTCATCCCCTGTGTGGGAGGAACATCCCCACATCCTTCCCTCCCTCCCTGGATGAAGCAAAGCCCCAGGCTGACATGAACTGCCCCTTCCTTTTCCTCCTTTTTGGTGGACTTTCCATGCCTGTATTAATTTTCTAGAAATGCCATAACCTTAAAATCTTGATTCTTTTCAACTAAGAACCTTTTTAGAATTTTTATGGGTTATTCTGAACTGTTTGGTTGAATGCTGGAAGGTAAGTAGGGCCCCAGTGTTCTGAAAAAAGTGCTTATTTCCTTTGGACAAAATACATCTTTCCTAGATTCTTAGTTATCTTAGATTCATCTCTTTCTTTGACTGCGTAGACATAGAACAAACTCTCAATAGAGCTATTTTGTTTTCCTCTAGAATTCCTTCTCTTGTGTAGACTTCTAAGTGAGACTGAAGCCTAGCAATTTTTCTTTACTGAGTTGTGTATAAGAAAAAGAAATTTAAATTGATTATTGTCTTATCCAGTTCCTTGATGGTACTTTGCCACGCCCAGGGCCAATAAAATATTGATGAAATGGTAAAACCAAAGAGTAGCTCATGATTCAATAAGTCAAAACTGTGAAAGCTTTTGTCAAGTAACAATATTTAGAAGGACAACTCAATAGGTTAGAAGGGGTAGAATGACATGCAAATATCCATCACATTTTATTAAGCAAATTAAAAATAGATTTAATCTTCAGTGTGTGTTCCTACAGAATAAAATTTACTGGATTCAATTGTTGATTATGTGCTCAGCAGATTGGCTAATTACTTTAGGCAGATGCTTGTTGCATATTAATTTGAGTTCCATGTCAATTACAACTACCTTACTTCACAATCTTAGCACAGTGGAGTAACAATGAGGATGTTCCTTTGAGATGTAATTGCAGGAAATTGTGGAACAGGACAGCCTGGCATCCTGGAAAGAGCCCTGAACTATGGGGCGAGAGCCCAGATTCTAAGGCAGACTCATGGTCTTGGGAGAGTCACTTACTTCCCATAATCGTGCCAGCTATATCTGCTGTGTAGAGCTAGCCTGTGAATCTGGAGAGCAAAAGCATTACCATGGGGTCAGGGGCGGGGGGAGGGTGGGATGGGAAGGGAAATAGGTCCCTAAACACATTTCCAAAGTAGCACATGATTAACAATTGTTTGAAAGTAGAATGTTAATTGATGGTTAAAAACACTTTAGGGAATTAAAAAGACTGTCAATCACAGGTGTTGGTGATGCTACACAGCAACTGGAATTCTTATAATAGCTGGTGAGCATATCAAAGGCTCCAACCACTTTGGAAATCAGTCTGGTAGTTTCTTTAAAAGGTAAATGTGCACTTAAGGTATGACTCAGTCATTTCCACAGTTCCATTCCTAGGTATTTACATATAAGAAGTGAAAACACAGGGATACACAAAGATTTGTCCATAAGTGTTTATAACAGCTTTCTTCGTCATAGCCCCACACCGGAAATAACCAAAATGTCCATCAACAGATAAATGCATGGACAATCTTTGACATAGATATGCATACAGATATATAACAATACTATACATATTTCTCAGCAATTAAAAAAAATGATTTACTGATATATCCAACAAAACTGGGTAAATCTCAAAAACAGTATCTGAGCAAAAGAAGTCAAATGCAGAAAGACTACATACCATACAATTCCAGTTTTAGAATTATGCCAAACGGGTACATGTGGCAGAAAGCAGCAAAGTCCCTGTCTCGACCCAGGAGTTGGAAAATTGATTACAAAGGCAATTAGGGAACTTTATAGAATGATAAGAAGGTTCTATATCTTGATAATGTGGTGGTTTCACAGATGTATACATTTGACAAAATTCATCACACTGTATGCATAAAATGTATATATTTTATTATGTGTAAATTATATCTTGATAAAGTTGAATTTAAAAAAATGAACACATACACGCACTGGGAAAGCATAGACAAATGTGAAGTTGAAATCTCCAGGCTGACTCTTAGATCCTGAGGAGGTGGTCAAAGATCAGTGCCTGTTTTGTAATTGGCTCTCTTTTCACCAAAGTTCAGGGCCTGGCCTGATTCCACTCCCAGCCTGACTTCCTTTTATTAAAAACCTTTTTTGAAAACCTTCCTACACCTCTGGGAGCTGTGATGATGGACATGAAAGCACTCTGGAAAGTACTCTGTCTAATCTCTGTCTAATCAACAAAGGTGGCCACTGCTGAGGCTACTGGTGCCCTTGTGCCAGGCCCAGGGCCGTCATCGTGCCAGCTTCCTAGAGGGTCAACACGCGGATGGAGAGAGACCCCTCCCAAGTGTCCAGGTGGACCCAGATCCTGTGACTGTCCTCCTTTTCTCTCTCCCTCCTCCCTTGAGTCGAGGTTCTCACCTCCCAGAACAATAGCACTTTGATAACCTGGAAAGAAGTCATGACTACAAGGACCACCTTCCTTATGGCACACAAGACTCAAAGTGAATTCTGACTGTGACACTGTGGCTAGGAGCTCAAGCCCGGGGATCAGACTTCCTAGGTCTGGAGACCAACTCCTCCACACCTGCCGAAGGAAGACGCCCAATCCTTTAAACTCTCTGTGCCTCAGCTTCCCTGGTGGTAAAAGAGGGGTCAGAATAATCCCCACTCCACAGGCTGATGTCAGAGTTTTAAATGAGAGGGCATGATAGTGCCAAACAAAGTGCTGGCACAGTGTAAGAAAGTGACAACTAAGAGGGACAAATATCAATCGATGCATTTGTCCTGACTGCCCCCATTTCTCTCTTAATTTCGATAGGATCTTAAAATTTTTTTCCCAGCTCCACAGTAATACATCCAGACTCTGGTTTGAGAGAGCAGGAAGTTCCCATACACACTCAGCCTAAATTGGAACTTTCCTAAAAACACCAGTTACATAAGACAAAATGATTGAGCACAACCCACTCTTGAGATCTTGAGTCTTGCGGTCTAAGTTGATGGCAGGTGTTATATTTTATCTATATGTACTCGAGAAGCCTGTCAAGCATGCTAGAATTGCGTGAACAGGCAGAAAGGGTCCAATCACATGTGGCGGTCAAGAAATGTAGAAAACTAGATGCTTCAGCAAGCCAAGTAGGGAATTAATACATTTAGAAATACTAATAAAATGCCTGTCGAGGCAGCAGCCACATAATATACACAAAAGAAAGAAAGAAAACAAAACCCAGCCTGTTGTGCAGGGAGTGCATTATTTCAGAGAAGTATATATTCTTAGAAATAAAGTGATTCAGCCCTGATAACACTTCTATTCCCTGGCATTTTCCTCCTAATTTTTCATGCCTTTGTGTATTTTTTTACATCCCTCTGCGTAGCTCCACCAACCCTCCCAGACGTCAGTGGGTCAAGCAGCCTCCCAAAGCAGTCTTCTGCACCTGGCTCACAGCCAAGCATCCATGTCTCAAAGCCCCGTCCGGCAGGCTTCCTCCTCTTCCTCCTCATCCTCCTCTTCTTCAGCTTTGAGCGTGGGCCAGTTAGTCAGCAGTAAGTATCCTTTCTGGCTCGGTTAAATCATGGTGGCCTTCTTGTTGCCTAATTGCAATGCCTCTCTCTCTCTCTCTCATCCCTCCTATCCCTTCCTCCCTCCTTCTCCCTCTGATCTTTCAAACAGAAGAGAAGTTTCCTGGCACTGGTAGGTCAATATTGGGATGAGGTCCATGCCCAGGGCCAATGGTTCACTGGGGAAGCAGACACCTCCACACCCCATCAATGAATGCATGGAGGGGCTGTTTCTACCCCAAGATGCCTTCTGATGGCGCTGAGTCAGTCTGGCCACTTCAGAAGCAAGAAACTGATCAGCTTTCAGGGCGTGAGCCACATAGCTCAGAACTGAAATAACCAACAACAGGCACTCAGCCGGCAGGTCAAGCTGCTTTTCTGTGTGTTTGAAGTCCCTGCCATTCTATTTGTAGGTGTCAGAAGAAATAAAAGAGAGTGTGCCTATGGGCGGGTGGTGTGTGCACCACGAGCTGCCCCCAGTGGCGCAAGGGGGAAGCTGCATGGGCTGGAATCTGACGAGAAACCTCTGAACAACCATTCATAAAATAATGTGAGCCTGCAGATCTGCTTCCCTGAGCAGGCCATGTAGACGTATTTTAGAAATGGTAAGTGGCCCTAGGGGAAGACAGCGTATGTATCAGATGCAAATAGAAACATGTTGAGATGAATGTGACAATGATCTAATTTAATGTTAGTTGTTCACCTTTAGTACATTTTTTACCTGTATATAAAATCACAGAATAGTGCATGAATTATAATTCTCCAGGCACCAAAAACCCAACAGCTACAGGTTTAAAGGGCTACAGCACTGCAGAGGCATCTGTGGCACCAAACAAGGACATATGTGAGTATCTGTGTTTGGTCAAGTGTCATGAGTGACCTGTTAAAACAGGAATAGTAGAGATTCTCCACATCATGGGCCAAGTCTAGAGATGCAAGGCAAAATGGAGGGTTGCCGTGTCTCCCTCACACACACACAAGCAAGCCCCCCCAAAAAATATACATGTACATATATACATACGCATGCGTGTATGTATGGATGGCACTCGGTTTTGTCTTGCCATGCCTCTAGCTGCACAGAGAAGGATTAGCCTTTTTCAGAAATCAGTTACAGAGCTAATTAATGGACCAAATGAAATTTCATTTACACAGAGGCCAGTGGGACATTCTATGAGTATAATGATTAAATCATAGTCCATGTCCTTGAGAGGAAATATTAAAAACTGGGGAAAAGAGACTCCTTTACCACAGGCATTTGAGGCAAGAAACTCCAAACTCATATGCAAAGCCTGAATGAGGTACCTTCTCTGGGAGATACGAGAAGGTCCAGGGCTATACCTACCAGGGTTTGGACTTTACACAAACCCATTGCTGGGCTTACAACTGCTACAGATTTTGAGCATGTTGAGCATTTTGAGCATAAACCCAATATAGAATAAAAAATACATGGAACATCTTCTGATACTGATTATTCCCCAGCAGACTTCTGTTTAAGATTTCATTTGTGGACTTCCATGGCAGTCTAGTGGTTTAGATTCCATGCTTCCACTGCAAGGGGTACAGGTTTAACCCCTGGTCAGGGAACTAAGACCCCACTTGCTGTGTGGTGTGGCAACAACAACAACAAAAAAGACTTCACTTGTAAAGTAGAGTTTTCAAAGCACTTTCAATATTTTACCTATTTGAATACTCACAAAAAGTAATATTAATTATCATTTTCATATACTGATGCTGGCATCAAATAGATCCTGCAAAATACAACCCATCTTATGTCAGAGAGGTCAGATTCAGTCTTAGTTGAGAGACCTTGACACTCTATGACAAATCTCTGGGTGACAAAGCCAAGATGATAACCCAGGCAGTCAGATTCAGTGGGTCATACACAGTCTACACACCACTGCTGCCTCAGACAGACAGGATGCTTTCATATAAATTTTACCCAGTGCAATTTGAATGATAAAATACATCAAATCACCTAAATATTCTTCCAGTAATTGTTAAATGCCTGAACCCATATCTTATAATTAAAGCACAGGATTTTTCTCCGAGCCAATATGAAGAGAAACCTAGACAACTTTCATATTTTGAAATGTATATTCAAGCTTGCAATATGCATTTAAAATTACTTTTGTTTAAAATTAAACTTTGCCAACTTTTCAGATAGGCTAATATGGGGAGACCCAACCTTATATTTCAGATGTAATTGTTATATACGGGTTAAATTATAGGGAAAATGTGTCTTAGTCAGAGGATGTCAACTTAAAATTTTTTAATGTGGAAAAAAAAAACAACAACTTACTTTTTGAGCACCACATACATGTGAGCACAGGAGTAGAAACGAAGAAAGAAAAAATAAGCAGGATGTGGTCCCTGCTCTGGGGGGGAAGGTCATGAACTGATAGCAAAGAAATACAGTTACAACAAAAGGAAATAAATGCTATGGTCAACATGAATAAGGTCTATGGCAGTACAGTAGATAGTGATCTCAGTTTTGGAGGCTGAAACAGAACAGAAGGACATCTGAAGTAAATAATCCTTCAATTAAGTTGGATGGTTAATGGGTCAACAAATCCCTCCACTAAGCCAAGGCCATAGTTTGAACCAGGTCAAACTGGATTTGAAGCTACGGTCAAAACCTTGGTTAGTGAACCTTCCTAAGTCATGGTCAACGCAGCCTGATGCTGGGCAACCTGCCATTGCTTCAGATGAATGGGAATGGGTGGGGCATCCATAACCTGCCCTACTCCAGGCAAAAAAATACAGAGTTAATACCAAGCATGCATGCATGCCAGGCTTCCCAAGTTGCCCTAGTAGTAAAGAACCCGCCTGCCAATGCAGGAGACACAGGAGACTCGGGTTCGATCCCTGGGCTGGGAAGATGCCCCAGAGGAGAGCATGGCAACCCACTCCAGTATTCTTGCCTAGAGAATCCTACGGACAGAGGAGTGTGGCAAGGTATAGTCCGTAGGGTCACAAAGAGTTAGACATGACTGAGGCAACTTAACACTCACCCTCCATCTATTATGTGCAGAATAAGGCTGAACAGAAATGCGCGTGTTAAGTCGCTTCAGTTTCGTCCAACTCTCTAAACCTATGGACTGTAGCCTGCCATGCTCCTCTGTCTATGCCATTCTCTAGGCAAGAATACTGGAGTGGGTTGCCGTGCCCTCCTCCAGAGGATCTTCCCAATCCAGGGATGCACACTCCTTAAAACATCTGCATTTTGTTCACAGCACTGCACAGCCTGCCCTGTGTCAAACCTTGCCCAGTCTCCGCAGGCACCAGGGGCAGCTACAGGTTCCATAAGCAGAGCTTTTGGAAAGTCTAGAAGAGTCAAACAAATGACAAAGTCCCAAACTAACTTAAGATTTACACAGTGCTTTTCAAAAACAAGTAGACATGGGACTTCTGTGTTCTTTTCTGGGGTTGGTTTGGCTTTTCAGGACAAAAAAAAAAACCCAGGCTTTTCTGGGTTTGGTTTGGCCTGTAAACTCAATTTTCAGACAGCAAAAGGACTGAGAGCTAATATTAAAAAAAAAAAAAAGTGAACCTAAAGATGCCTGGTGCTAAGAAATTTTTTAAAAACAACAACACAAAAAAAGACTTTCATTCATACCATTCACACTGAAGACTGAACTGTGTCTGCTTTGAAAACGAACTTTTCCTGCTACACAGAAGTAGCAATATGGTAGTTCTGGATGCCATAAAACAACTCTGGTTCCTTTGTGGACTCTCCTCTTTGAAGTTTGCATGCTTAAGGATCCCAAACAACTAACAAACTAAAAAAAAAAAAAAGAAAAAAGATGCCTGGTGATAGCTACGGCACAGTGGGGCCCCCGATTCACTTGATCAATTTCACACCATTTTCTACAGCTCAATAAAGTCACCACATTGTAAGCAGGCTGTTCTCCCAAATTACATTGCACATTCCCAAATGGTTTCTTATGTCTCAGAAATATTTGGTAAATATGCCCATTTTTTGCTGTGAGAGTAGCACTAAAAAGCAGATGGATATTTAGAAGACAGTGAATTCAGACTTGGCACCTTCTTTATATTAGATATGTGTTTCTTCTGTAACAATCCCGCAAGCAGAGAGTGTAGAAGGGGCATGTGGGTGGAATGAAACTGTTGGACCCTTTTAGCAATCCCTTATACTGATGTCCAGGGGAACAGTTGGAAGGAGCTAAATTTTGAAAATTAAACAAAATAACAGTCCTGGCCCACCCTGAGCACTCAGTTCAGTATGGTCTCAGTGACCAAGCAATCCGATTCTACAGAACAGGTTTGTTTTCACACACTTTCATTTAGCTCCCATGAAAATCTTTTATTGTTCAGCCCATACATTCCAGATTTGGGAAATGTCATCATTATACTTAAGGGTTGCTGCCAACATTCAATGCCAGTGTACTATAAGTCTCCAGATGAGCCAATCCCTACATAGGCTGATCTTTTGGCTCCTTTAGCAAGGCTCAGATTCAGGGCGAAGCCTGGAAGTCTTTTCTTTCTGACTCTATTTAACACTGAGTAGGCCAAAAAGTTCATTCAGGTTTTTCCGTTAAGATGTTACAAAAAACCTGAACTTTCTGGCCAATCCAATGTACTGGGCCGACTTAATCTGGAGCAAACTTCTATAAGAGATGCATTCGCACCTCCTTCCCAATGCAGAGAAATACCAAGCTGGGTTTCCCTGGAGCTGGATTCAAGGTTCTGGGTTCACCTCTGGGGGGACCTGAGGGTTCCCTCTGAAGTCCCCGTCAAGGAGGCCTGAGATGCATCCTTGGAATTAACCCAACCTCTGCAGAGCCAAGAGAAGGAATGACATGATGGAGAAAGGAAAGCCAGACTGCCGGATCCCAGGGTGGACTGTCAACCTCTGGGCCAGATTGAGAGTTACAATGACCTTCTAGGGAAGCTTCCGTTTACCATTCACCATTTATCTCTCATTTCCTCTCTTCAAACAGAAAAGCATATAACCATTAATGAAGGGGAACTGTCCAGCAGTGCAGCAGTGCAGAGAAAACCTCAAGCACTTAAGACAGAAACTTTGGAACACACACAAAAAAAATTGCATTGGTTTTTTTATTAATTCAAAACATGTTATGGACACCATCTAATGCATTCTCCCAATGTGGGAAGACAAGTCCCACATGTTGCAATCAGAGTAAAACTAATATTTATCCATGCAAAACACTGTCTTGCACAGGTCTTGGGATCCATGGAATGAAACCATCGTAATACATTTGCCATCTGATTTTTATGGATGAGAACAATAATATAAAGAAAGCCAAGCAGCTCATCTCCAGCAATCAACAAATTGCACAAACAATGAAATACTGATTTTCCCTCCCCGGGCCTTTGTCCAATAGACCATCACCCTGTTTCAATTTCACCATAATTCCTATCTTATCAGCTCTCTTAGTAGAACCAGGAAAAAGACAAGAGTGGGAAATGGGTGAGACGAGGAAGATTTGATGAATGTTTGTTTGGGGTCTCACAGAAGTCTGTGGACTCAGGGGGCCAGGCACCCACCTCTCTGAGCTTTTTAGATAATACACACAACTGGTCAGTGCAAGCAAGTAAGAGGTCATCGCTTTCTTTTCAACCCTGATTATTCTCAGCTATCTGGTCAAGAGCAACCTGCACAATCACACACATGGATTTCATGGCTGGTCTCAGGGAACTAGTAAGGAGATAAACAATAAAGGCAAGGAAGACATAAGCTGGAAGCATCTTGCACAAAATTGCATCTGAAATCATAAACCTGCCTGGTACTGTGCTGCCAACTCAGGTGAACCCTGGGACTAGAGTCAACCCCAGAAATCCTTCCAGATTAACTCTCTTGTTTCCTGTTGGTCTAGAGATAGGGCTAATGTAAGGCAACAAATTTACTTCCCTACCTAGCTTTTATCAGAGAAAAACTCTCCCCTCAACTCCAGACTCCACTGGCCACCCAGGCCACTGACTCCCAGACATCTGTCACTTGCTATGAATGGTGAAGCCGGGAGTGGAGGCAAGGATGGGGCACCTACTGAGTAGTCTTTCTGGCTCATCACCTTACAAGGTGGTAGAGATCTCTGTGAAGTGGAACCTGGTGAATAACGATGGTTAAGCGTCAAGTGGAGCCATGCAGTGAATGCCACATTCAGACTCAGACTGACCACAACTACAGAGAAACCTTCTGACCCTGGGGTCAGTAGGTCCTCTGCATCAGAGTCGCCTGTGCTACCTGTTAAAAATGCATGTCCCAGGTCTTAACAGGTGATTTCTAGACCTCCTGAATTAAGAAAACCACTGTCCTGGGGACTTCCCTGGTGATCCAGTGGCTAAGACTCTGCACTCCCAATGCAGGAGGCCCCGGGTTTGATCCCTGGTCAGGGACCTAGATCCCACATGCCACAACGAAGACTCAGACCAGCCAAATAAATTTAAAAAGAAAGAAAGAAAGAAAACCACTGTCCTAAAGCCATGCTGTTACAGGAAAGTGTCCAGCTTCCATTTCTTCATCCTCAGCTTTGAACCCCCACTGCTCATACTTGCAAAGCCACCAGTTCCTCTTCCTTCTCTCTTGGAAAGAGGCTAAGCCCCATCTCCCCCTGACCCTGTGCTGTTCTGTACCAAGCGTCCATCTCCGTTCTACACCAGGGCTTCTCGACTGTCAGTTTACTATTGCCTCCTCCCTCCACAAGGAGCTCGTTTAGACTTTTCTGTCCTAGCTGGCCCCCTTCTTCAGTGAAATGTTACCACCACAGGTATGCCACACACTGGCTCTGTTCACGTACCTCAGCCCTTTGTGGGAGTGCAACAATTGTGCTACCTAAGACTTTTCCACCTTCCCCACTGCCACCTCAGAACCAACTTCCACCCCCTTGGGAATGCATGCTCTAAAGGCAGGGTCACAAGACTGGCTTGGCAAGGCAGAAGGTCCGAGGAAGGCTGGAGGTAAGGATGCAGAGAAGCTGAATGAGCAGCCTGAAGCAGAGGCAGCTGACTGATTGTACCCAAGTGTAAGTGTGGACCTCGTGGACCACATCTAACATTTCAAAGAAGAAAATGACAAATCTAAATTTTTCTTTCAAAATCTCCCAGTTTTTCATGTTGTCAAGTAATTCCCCCAAATTGTACGCACTCAAAAAGCTAAGTTTTCTTTGCAAGATGTTTATTTGCAACTCCTGCTCTAGGAATTTTTAAAGGAAGAAACCCAGCAGAGGTTCTAAACTGCTATGAGCATTGATGGGACTTGCCAGAATCCTTAGCAAATCCTCCCAGCTGCTCCAGGTACACTGCGGGTGGGAATTAAGATCCACAGGGCAGCCCTCACCAGGTACAGCCTAAACAAGTCTTCATTAGCCAAGTGATGCCAGGCCTCTGGGTCAGTTGGGAGAGAAAAAGCGGGATTATAATTAACCTCAACAGTCAATCAGTTTTATAGTCACCTTCTGCCCTGTCCACGGACATAGATTCTCTTTATTCTAAACTGAAATATTCACCACTCACAACACAAGCTCTCCCTGCCCCTACCAAGCTCCCTGCAGGCCCCCACAGTGCTCGGCTCCTCCCCACACCCATGCCTGTCTGCACCCTGCTCCTATGGACCAGAATATTCTCTGAAAGCTGCCCACTGGGTAAAACCCAGATGAATCCTCTTTCCTGTCACCTCTCCCTTCTCTTAAAATTTCGGTGTGGGTGCCACACTACTCGTTCTTTACTCTAGGCAACCTGGTATTTTCCTCCATTTCTCATTCATAATGTTGAGCCCCAACCCCCTGTAGACAGCAAACTCCATAGAGGCTGGACCTGCCTCTTCTCTTTCTCTTGCTCCTTCTCTCCACTTATTAGGATTCCCAGGAGTCACTTAAAAAATACTTAGAGGGAATTCCCTGGCAGTTCAGTGATTAGGACTCTATCTACACTTTCACTGCTGTGGGCCAGGGTTCAATCCCTGGTCAGGGAACTAAGATCTTACAAGCTGCATACCCAAAATCAAAACAAATAAACAAAGCATAAAGAAAAAAGTAGAAATATTTAGAGACTAAAGGCAGTGATTATACCACTTTTCACACATCTTTCTTCCATGAAATCATGCTTAGTGACATGTGAAAATTCTACAGGACTTTGTTTTTAATGAGAAGATAAGGTACAGTGCAACACCTTCACGACTGATTTTACTGACAGATTCCATTTGCCCTGTAATGTGAGAACCTATACAGGAAGCTCCAAGCCCCCCACAGATGTTAACATCTTTATTTCAAGGTTCTTGAAGAATTGACCCTGGGGGCACAAATGTTTGTTTCTTTTCATGATAATAGTAGTTTCTATAACCCTAAACCCAGAAGGCTGATAGAGTCCACCCCAGTTCCTTAGACAAGTCCTGGAATGGACTGAAACTGGTGGGTGATTGTGCAGAAAAAGGAAAAGAAAAACTTTTCACCTAAGTCCATGGGAGAGGTGAAGAACAATAGAGTCAGCTTGCAGGGAGAATGGCTTCGCTCCAGGCAGGATGGAGCTGCACTTTGAAATCTTCCACCATCCCCAATTCATGCTGTCTCCAGCTTGGTGTACGCTTTCATTTATCCAGGGATCAGTAGCTGGGAGTGGGGGGGTCGGGGGGAGAATTTCATTCTCCAGCTGTTGTGTCATTTCCCTTGATAAGTCCTAAATTGACTGTGTTATCTGGCACCAAAGGAGCCTTCCTGCGGTGGGCATTTTTTATTATGTGCCCTTTCAGGGGACAAAGACATCTGTGTCAGTAAATTGCTATGGGGCAGCGGGGGAGGGGTGAGGGACAACGTTATTCCCACAGCTTCATAAGTATGCTCTTCTTAGGGGCTAATGTGAACACAAGAAATTAGGCATCTGTTAGCCTGGCTGCAGCATTGATCAGGATAAGGGAAATACAAAATACTATTTTTTTTCAAGGGCAATTTTTTGCACTGAACAGTCCAGTTAAGACATATCAAATAGAAATTTTTCATCTTTCTATTTTTGCGTGATATCTGAACTTATTTATGGGCAAAATGGAGTTGCACTTCCCAATAACTGGTGTGTCCCCCCCGCTGCCCCCACCACCTCCACCCCCGGCACTGGTAGTATCTGCTAGGCTCTAAGGAATTCACTCTTGTATTGTAGAAGTGGCAGGGTGGGTTCACTGTGGTTTTCATCTGGGACAGAGCTATCTCAAAGGATGATTGGTGCAGGTGGAAATGAGTTGAGGATAGGGGCTTGAGCTCCACTCCAGGGAGACAAAGAACCTTCTGCCATGTGGCTTCCCCACCGCTCTGCTATTATAAACTGAGCCACTTTCTCATCAGCCGTCTTGAACACACAGTACTCGGATGTGCGTTGATGTATTGATCCTGTGTTTAAAAACATCTCCACAGATCCTCAAACGGCTGCGGGTGAGGTGGATGGGGTTAATCTGGAGGAGATCCGAGAATTTGCCAAAGCTTTTAAAATCCGGCGCCTGTCCCTTGGCCTGACCCAGACTCAGGTGGGCCAGGCCCTCAGTGCCACAGAGGGCCCCGCGTACAGCCAGTCGGCCATCTGCAGGTAACCCGTGCCCGCATGCTATCACCTCTCCCAGCCGGCCCGGGCCTCGTTTGTCCTCTCGGCTCAGCTTTTCTTCTTCGGGTGGGCAAAGCTGGAAGGGTAGAGTGTGGGAACGAAGTTTGGGGTAGCTATGTGTTGGGATTGGTGATGTTGATGGAAGTGAAGTTGCTAAAGCAGATTTAGGGGGCTGGCTTGATAATGCCCATCAACTCACAAAGAACTTCCAAGGTGGTTTCATTGGAAATACATCTCCCGTCGCCCCACCACCTCCCCCCGCCTCCCCGGGGCCAGAGGCTTCCTTCAGGACCCACCACCCTACACAGCTGAGATTCACTCTTTCCTGTCTGTGGACTGATGTAAAGCTGCCAGTCCCATATGGTGTTAATACTCTCACCATTTCTGCTTCGGAATGGCTCTCTAGATTTGCTAAGAAAACACACCTTAAAAAAACAAAAAAAGAACCATCTTGTGACCATGAAGGATTTTTCTAACTCGTCTCACCAGACACAACTTTAAAACCATATTTTTAGGAAGAAGCAGCTGTTTTACATAGCTCAGAAAAGCATAGTGCGAATTTGGCCTAACCTAGCCCACTCCCTCCCCAAATTAAATACATAAATGACAGAAGCCAGCCTTGGTTGTGTTCGAGTTGATCTGGGTCAAGCCGCCAGAAGCGGACCCCGCGCATGCATGTGTGTGTTGCACTAATCCCATGTTTATGCATGAGGTAACAAAGGCACTTCAGTAAGAGCTTTTTCCTCTTGGGCAATGTCTTATGAGTCCTCCTCCATCAGGAAAAGCCAAGAAACCAACTCTAAACTCATTTAAGTGGATTTTGTTCTTGGTGATCCATGAAATGCTGTCTTTTTATCTGCTCTTTATACTTTTAATGTATTCCCCAAAGGACCGAAGTGTACTTTTCCTACAGTTTAAGACTAAGGTTATAAATAACATCAGTATGGGGTAGTAGCTTGCAGCTCACATTTTGCTCAATGATTTTCCATAAAACCCATTGATTGTTGTTAAATACAAAAAGCACCATAGGATCCTCTCACTTCTATGGTCTCCCCTACTGTTTTTTCTTATAAGATACCTCCCTGTAGAAAATAACCTTTATTCAGTCTATACAAGGCTACTACTGCTGGGAAATTTGTTTCCAGGCTTGTATATGTTATTCCAAACAACATGTACCAAAGCATCAACACTAACAAGCAGCATCAAATGATATGAATACTGTTGCTCCCTGTTGGGAAACATTAATTTTGTTTCATCTCGACAGGCTGGTGATAAAGGCTGCCACAGGTTTTGAAGTTGTTGCCCATGTGCTATTGTTGCTAAAGTCCTCTTTGGCTTATTTTTAGTCCCAAAATGCAATTTTCTTTTCGTGGTTGAAGTGCTGTGTAAGATTTTCACTAACACACATAGTGTTTCTTGAGCATTCCCAATCAAATATGTTGATTTCTAAAATCTCTTTTGGAAGCCAGAAAAACCATGGCTGAAATGAAAAGGTGACTTGGCGGGTATACACTGTTTAAGAGAAAATGGCAGATGGGGACTTTGGGGCCCTTTTCTAGCTCCTAGTGTTTCAACAGGGTCGTTTTGGGAGCTAACTACCAAGGGGAAAAAAAAAAAAAAATGGAAGTCTTGAAAGAGACCGAGATCTGACAATGGAACAACTCCAGTTAATTTTGAGTGTGGGGAGGACTCTGCATCTGCACACGCTCTAGTGTCAGCCTCCCCTTATTAGCTGCAGGAACTCCCTAAGGCTTTGACAAATGCCCCCTCATCAGAGACACAGAGGAAAACACACCATCAGTAAACTGGACATCCTTATCACAACCTCTACCCCCCACACCACAGTGCTGTAAAGTCTGTTATCGTACTATCAAGACTTTACCTTTGGGAGTTTTGTAGCAAATGATGGTAAAGTGTGGTATGCAGCAAATGAACACAACAATGAGTACTTTAGCAGAGCCTGCCACAGTGAGCAGCTCATTAAATGATAACAAATAATTAGTTCCTTTTATAGAGGAAGCAAAATGTACTTCTTTCCTCTTTGACCAGCCGAAATTTGGGAGTTTTTTTTAAATAAACAATTTCTTGATCTATATGTGGAAGGGAATGCTACAGGAATCACATTAAAATTTTATTCTATTGGTGCTGCTTATCACAACATAAGGTATCTAAAATGGGATGCCAAAAAATAAGATTAAGGCACATAAGGGAAGCCTATCCTTTTGTGTCCTTTTGCAAGCATCCTCCTAAAACATGCTGTGACAAGAGCAGGTTCATTTTCACGCTATGAAAACAGTCAATTGTAATAAGATGCACTCTGCAGTCAGAAGGTTGTTTTACAACAGCATTGGACTCAAAAAGATAGAGGAGAATGCTATGGATACAAAGTTGTCATCCTGGAGGGTTGTGCATTTAGTATTAGAATAAACAAACAAACAAATAAAAGGAATGAGTACTGTATTTCATTGAGAGTGTGTATGAATTTGATACCAGGATGACCTCTTAAAACACTGTATATAATTTTGTCCAAGATGCTTCATATTTTTTTAAGTCAGTGTAGCAAAGAATTGCTGATGGCAATTGATATATAGAAGACCTCATTTACAGAAAATGATATCATTCAAGTACAGTTTGCAGATATAGCACATTAAACACAGCTTGATACCCTGGTGCAAAAGTACACCATTACACTGGACGGTGTTGAAAGGCCTGAGGTGGCCCTAGCACTTCCAGGGAGTAGGGGGGTGTTCATAGTAATTACAATGTGTCCAGCTGTTTGTGTCCAACAGTAGAGTAACAAGGGGTTATGTTTTACCTGAAAAGGGAGCATGTTGTTAACTTACATATGGTGAAAATTGTTTGTTACCAGAGAGAGTTAGAGATGGGAGGGGGCTTGGGGGAAGAGAAAGAGATTAAAATGAGACACAAAACAGAGATGAAAAGAGAATCATAAAAGAAATGTGTCCCAGTTGCCATCACTGATGATTAGAATGGATAGAACATTTTTTATCACCAAGTCCATGGGGGGGATTGAAGGAAACCAAATGGAAAACATACAAAGAATCATTTTAACCGAAAGAACATGACAGCTCTTGTCTTTGATGTCACTTCCTGGCATTAATTTTTGCCTTAAGGATTCTGAAGTTTGGGGGAAATGATGCTGGGTGGATTCAAAGCAAAGCTCAGATCTCAAGCATTTTCAGGAAAAAGATCTACGAGTGGTTTTTTGTTTCTGTCATGGTGGCCGCTGTGTTGTGCTGTGTCCACCCGTGCTCACCTGGTCCTCATGTGGGTGTGCGGGCTGCATGTGGGGGGCATGAAGCATGCAGGCGGCGGGCGCTGGCTTGAGTGGGGTGGGCTACCTTACAGCTGGCTGCTTATCTGGAGTGAATTCGCTCTGCCAGTCAGTCAGGCAGGCAGGCAGGCAGGCAGGCAGAAGGCCCACCCTGGCAGAGGACTCCGTGTAAGTCTGTTCTTTCTCAATTCTCCCCCCAGACACACCATCCTGAGAAGCCACTTTTTCCTACCACAGGAAGCCCAAGAGAACACTATAGCTAGCAGTCTGACAGCCAAACTGAACCCTGGCCTTTTGTATCCTGCCAGGTTTGAAAAGCTGGACATCACTCCTAAAAGTGCCCAGAAGATCAAGCCGGTGCTTGAGCGGTGGATGGCTGAGGCTGAGGCCCGCCATCGAGCAGGTATGCAGAACCTCACCGAGTTTATCGGGAGTGAACCGTCCAAAAAGCGCAAGAGGCGCACCTCCTTCACGCCCCAGGCCCTTGAGATCCTCAATGCCCACTTTGAGAAGAACACACACCCCTCTGGGCAGGAAATGACCGAAATTGCCGAGAAGCTGAACTATGACCGGGAAGTAGTTAGAGTTTGGTTCTGCAATAAGAGGCAAGCCCTGAAGAACACGATTAAACGCTTAAAGCAGCACGAGCCAGCCACGGCGGTCCCTCTGGAGCCCTTAACAGACTCGCTGGAAGAAAATTCCTAAAGAGACACCCACTCAAAATCAGAAAAAAAAAAAAAAAAAAATCCACGGAAACTAAACTCCACCCTTGGGACTTCATCCCATAACCATCCCCTCCCCACAAAAAGAAAAAAAATTACATTGAAAATAAATTTTAAGATAGCCCCAGTCATCACCCTTGTAAGTAAAAGACTACGAAAATTACCAAGTGGACAGGATGGTTTATACGCCTCCATGGGATTTTCCAAAAAAGAAAAAAAAAGAATTTTTTTGAAAATTTTTAAACAAGGAGTACACCACATTCCAGGTGTCGGGGGGAGGATAGGTCCCTCCCCCACCTGTCTCCCCAAAGCCAGTTTTTTAATGGATTTAAAGCAAACCAAATAACCACAAACTCTTTTTCTGTACACTATGAAAATGTGAACACATTTTAAGGAAACAGAAAAACAACTAAACCAAAAAAAAAAAAAAAAAACCACCACCAACAAACAAACGAAAACTTTTCTCTGTTCAAAGCGAATACAAGCCTGCCACCTGGAGGAGGGACTATGGACGGCATTCTTTCAGGTTCCAAGCGCTGATTCACTATGAAACCTATTAACCAAAGTCAGAAACACTGCATTGCAAACGCGACCATGAGTCTATTCTTCTCTGCCTGTCAAGTTGTGTTCTGAGATTTTACATTTGTACTTAACGGAAAAATAGCAAGCCTGATTTCTCCCATCTTTCCTATCTATCGTCACCACCTGTGGGGTGGGCGCTGGTGTTGAAGCCATTCTGGAAGGCTCACTATTGGTTTTTATTTGGGGGGAAGGTTTTGTTTTGTTTTGTTTTTGTCTTTGTTTTGGGGGGATGGGCATCCTGGATTGTGTGCCAAAGCATCCGTTTCTTTCTTTTCACTATGACCTGTGGGTTTGAGAAAAGAAAATTTCTCACTTTCCTCCATCTCTCTGTCTCTCCCGCATGTGGCTACCAGGGTCTGCCAGAAGGCCAGAGAGTGGGCATGGTGTCTTTCCACCCAGACCCCCGTGAAATGCAGGAGAGACTCCAAAATATCTAGGGCTTTGCTCAATGAACTATCAACACTGGCATAAGCTGTAATTGTGCTCACTGTCCACACCAGAGCTTGGGATTTTTCTCAGTCTGTTGGCCACGTACATGGAGAGCTGACCAAAACTAATTTTGTAATATAAACATAAGCTGCACATTTGGTTCAATACTTACATCTATGTTATGCTTCTGTGCAAAGCAATTTCTCTCAGAAGTCTGATAGCCAAAGAAATGTCTCAAGATTTCAGTCAAAATGCACACATAGCATGCACACACCCATATACACATGAAAAAAACAGGCCAAAAAGAGAGAGAGAAAGAGAATGACCGGACTGTTAAAGGCCATTGAGCATCCTGTAAAGTCCATCTTTTCTGCTACTACTTTCATTCCAATAGCGATGGTAGACTTTTTCCCAGGAGTTTGGGAAGAGCAATTATTTGGGGATATACAAAGGCAGCAGAGAGTTGGCAGATGAATTAAACAATGGGAATTGTGGCTGGGTTCTTGAGGGGACAGGAAGTTTTAACAAGGAAGTGCCTCCACTAACAGGAAAAATACAGAAGTGGGTTATCGAGTACTTCAGAGTAGCCTTCACACTTAGAAGTAGGGGATTATTCCACTTTTCACAATAACCTACTCCAAAGATCTGTGGGAGAAAATAACCTAATAAGTCAGAGGGGAAAGGTAAGACGTGAGGATGGCAGTGCAGATGAACACTTGGGACCTGCAGTTGATATTTTCCGCAGGGAGAGGCAAAAAGTGTTCCATTATAGAAGTGGGCAAAGAAGAGTGTCAGTTTCCCTACTGTTGAGGTGTAAATATTCCTGAATAATTAATTAATAATTAATACTATCTAGAAGTAAATTCTGAAAGTAAAAACCCTCAAGTTGCCCAACTGATTAGAAATGCCATCTTCTTCCCCTAACATACTCCCCTCCCCTGTAACGGGTTTGAGTTTCTTCTACTGTTTGACCTCTGTGCTGGTGGAGTCAATTCAATGGTGTAGCTGTCCCCACCCTATGCCCCCTGCCTAGATAATTCATGCAGGAATCAGGGGACCACCTGATTCATTGAGAGAAAGCTCTCAATGCAACACAAGCTTGTAAGGCTGTTTCCCTTTCTCTGATCTGATGCTAATTGGACCACAGCTAACTTGATCTTCAGTGCTAATGACATCCTGGTACCCATTTGGCCACCTCAAAAACTGCACAAATACTAACAACGCAGAAATCCAAAAATGTATCGATTAAACAGATTTTGTATTCTCCTAGGACCTGCTCCAAAATTCCATCAAGAAAAGCTCCCCAAGAAGAGAAGTTAACAAGATAACATATGATGGATGCTAAATGTTTAAACATATGCCAGCAGCACTTACATAAGGCCTGCTCAGTTCGGAGATCTATAATTGGGAGGGTATAACTAGGACAGTGAAAATATAAAATAAAATAATCTTCCAGAGTGGAATAAAAAAGAAATATATTCATCCCACAGTCGTAAAACCATTCATGTGCAGTGATTTTTTTTATAGTTTTATAATTTTGTATTGTTTTATAAATTATTTATAAGGTGTTGTAATGCTTCTTATATTAATTTTTTACAGATAACTTTTTTGCTACAAGGCATAAAAAGGTGCCTGAACAGATTCTTAGGAATATAAATTATACTGTGTAACTCGTAAGTCTTTGGGACCACACCTACTGCTTAATTTTATTACTGCATCTCTTATTTCCACTTGTAAGCAACTTCATATGCCAGTAGCATTTAAGTGTCTTTTAGGTTTCCATGAACTGAAGGTTGAGGTTGCCACTAACAAAAGTAAAAGCCGCTTCAGGCACATGTGATTGTATTTCAAGCTTCAATATTTTTCTTACGTATTTTAAAATGACTGTCATCTTCATTTTCTTCATTGTTTAATGAAAAAGAAAAAATGACTGATGTTATACTTGACACTTGTTTGTGGGGTTTTTTTTTTCAATCAAAAAAAAAGAAAACATTGTGAACAGTTGAGAGTTTTAATTGCATTGCAAGGTTTTTGGTTTCTTTATGTTGTAGTCACACAATACGCACACACACATACACACATGCACGCACACACACACCACAGAAAGAGAGAACAGAAAAGCAAAAGGAGCTAGGGAAAAAAAAAAGCAAACAAGTAGAGGTGTATCAAAGAACTCAAGCTATAACCAAAAAGAATTGTAAAATGCCTTTGCTCATCTTCTCTACGCTGGACCAAAGCTCAATATTTGTAGGTATATGCACATTGTATAGATATGGCTAAACGTTGCTGACAATCTTGCAATACTAAACTGTTCCTATTTTAAGAAAAAAAAAAAGAAATACAAACTGTTCATCAATGTTTTACCTCAGCACTCTACTTGTACCCAGTTAATGATCAAGTTTAAAAAAAAAAATGGAGAAAAAGGAAATTGATTTTCATTTCAAGGTTTGACTGGAATATCTGTTTGGATAACATTTTGTAATGAGCTTTTTGTCACGTGATTTGCCTGTCTTCAACTTGAAATTCTGTGAGGCACAATTTGTTTATTTGTTGTTAAGGAGGTGATTTCTTTTTTTTTTTGTCCTACGTGCTGTGATCCAGACTGGTTACCAGAGTCACTGATGAGACATGGCAAAGAAAGCTGCTTTCTCTGCACCTGGAGCAGGCAGCAGAAAGGAGGGCAGGAAAACAGACTGGGTTGTTTTGAAAAAAGCATCATGACGAAATATTGACATGATGGACTTGTGACCAAGAAGCCAAACTGGATATTTAAAAGCTCCTTACTTGCTCTGACATTGAAACCAAAGCTGATTTATCTGCACAGGTTGCTTAATGTTTTAAAAAATAAAACTGACAAACTGTACTTAATCTAGAGCAATATCTGTATGGTCAGTTAAGCTGCACTTTGTGTATTTCTTAACAGCTTCAGATCTGTCACTTTTAATTTGTACCATAAAAAAATAAAGAATTGTTTGACATGAGCTTCTAGGCCAAATGTGTCTTGAACTCAAGATAGGTAATTTAAATTGCAATTCTGGAAGTAAGTATGTGGTACAATCCCAAATGTTATGGAGGGGTTTTGTGACATACTAGTTCATATCCTGATTATTCAAAGTTTTCAAATGACACACTATTAATAATTCACAATATATGAGTTAGGACTCCTTTGATTGCAAATTATAGAAATCCAACTCAAACTTATTTAAACACAGCCTGGGAAGTCTGGTCAGGGACATCAAGCACAGCTGGACACAGTGGCTCCGAGAACATCATCAGCCAGTCCTCCTAGACTTCCTTCTCAGGTGAGAGTGCCCAGATGTTAAGTCACACATCTCTCTCTAAACCTGGCACTATACTGGGCATGATGTACTTGAATCAGCCACTCAGGGTCCCAGACTCACTCCTGTCTGTGGTAGTGGGGATAGGGCCTAATGACAACCCTGAAGGACCACAAGGATAAAGGAGGAAGTCTTCCTAAGAATCAGAAGACAGAAGATGAGAAACCATAAAAGACAGGAAAACCCCAGAGACATCACAGTCTGTGACTAACAGCCAGTTGTCTGCTAGGTGTTACAGTGAATTCTACTGGAAAGGAGTTTTGCTGCTCTTAAGCAATGCCTTATAATTGTATGTTCTGGAAAAGTTGGTATTTAAAAGATGCTCTTGCTTGAAGTTTTATGTGGGTAGGAGGGATGAGTTAATGTTGCTATGTAATTTACTAATTCAAAGAGAAAATGGAAAATCTTGCTTAAAATACCAGTAATTTTTTTTAAATTAGAATCACTATCTCTATACTTTTAGTACTGCTTAGCAAACATTTCTTATGCTACATAGAGATCCACGTATCACCTTTACGTTATGGTTGATAAGAAGTGCTTTAGGGAAAGCAACAGAACTAAAACTCCCAAGTGCCAATAAACTACAAATGGACTAGGAAAGTGCCAGGAATCTCCCAGACTAACTTTAAAGACGATCAGAAAAAAAAAAAAAAATGTCTGCATTCTTCTGCATTTCTCATGGGTGGAGAAAGACAAAACAGTCATTTTCAAGCTTTGTTTCCATCTAAAATACTCTAAAAGTATTCTAGGCTAAGGTCCTGCCTATGATTATACCTATTACTATGAAATATGTTTGACTTAGGGAATTCTGAAATGTCTTCTTTAAAAAATACCCATCATTTAAATTCTATCATTCCATGTTCCACAGATACATCTGCTAAGAACTTCATATGTGCCAGAAACTTTATGTGCTGAGGACTTATAACATATAAGAGAAATAAACAAAAGGAATCCTTGCCTTCAAGAAACTCACATTCATTCTGCAAAAACAGTAATATTTCTCCATAAATGAGAATCATCTCATGCTTTTTATACTACAATATTTTACAAATAAAATCAATTTCAGAATTAAAATTATGAAACAGTTCTGAAGCTGCCTTTGAAACAGCCAATCAATGGGTAGAAATAGCCTCAACTTACAAGATAATCACCGGTACCTGTTTTAAGTGATTTTAAAAGCTGTTCCACTAAGAATCTTTCACTAAACCAACCACATACACATAATCTATTCAGTGTCAGTCCAGTGGGAGGAGGAATATTGTCAAAAATCCACGGTTGGAAAGAATTTAGAAGAAGTCTGTCATAACAGAGTTGAAACCAGCCCTCTACTAATACACACAGGTCCAGACGCCTCATCCATTCACTCTTCCACCCTTTGAAAGGCGTCCAAGCAAACAACTCTTCTGACCCATTTGACTGATCTACTGAACCATGTAGAAAGCCATGTTTAGGAGAAGATAGCACCTAAGGAGGTTTTCAGGATATTGGATGAAACTCTATCTAAAACATATGTGTTTTCTTTAAGTTAGATTATGGACATAAGTTACCCTCTTCTTGATGGACTTGATCCTTCTGTTTACTTTGTCCTTATTAATAGTTCTGTCAGCCATCCAAAACAGAAGTCTGCAAGTCATCCCGATCCCTGTACACACACACACACACACACACACACACACACACACACACACACACACACACATACACACACACACACCCCAATTCTCTGGAAGTCTGGGAATTCTGTCTCATGAATTTCTTTTGACTTGTCTCCTGGCCTCCAGCAGCCCCCTGGCCCCCAGCTGCCACCACTTAGTTCAAACCCACTCACCTCTCACCTGGACCATGAAGACAGTTTCCTCCCAGTCTCTCTCTCCATCAAGTATTTGCCACCGGAGAAATCATTCCAAAAGGTCAATATGACCATATCTCTCTTTTATTTAAAATCTTTCTAGTGTTTACCATTGCCTTCAGAATGAAAAACAAGCTCCAGCCTAACATAGAGTATCTTTTACAACCTGGCCCTTGTTTACTTCGAAAACCTCATCTCTCATCAATTCCCAGTTCATCCTGGCCTCACCAAACTTTCTAAAATTTCTCCAATGCTCAAAGCACTTTCGGTGCTGTTCCTTCTGCTCAGAAAATCATCCATTACACCATCGACTCATCCAATTTCTACTTATTCTTTAAGACTCAATTCTGTTCGATTCTACAAATAGTTATCAGACTTGTTCTATGTGTCAGGCCCCATGCTGCCTTCATCACAGCACTACTGAGTCTGCATGTTTATCAGTAATCACTCATGTTTTTCAGCATCACTGCCAGACACTGCTGAATGACCTATAGACTTGGCTTATCGGTAAGTGTAGTATGGAAGTATACTCTTCTAGCAAGTTGTGCTTTGTGTGCAGCAGATCTTCCTTGTCCAATAAGAGTAACAATAATCTGATATTTGTATAAGTTTTCAGAGGTCTTGTACATTCTTTTATTTGCTCCTAACATAAGCCCTTGGAAGTGATGATTTCTATTTCATAGACTAAAAATTCCATAAATTTAACCAATACTCCAAAGCACAAGAGTAGAGCTGGCATTTGAATACACCAGTAATTAAAGTATTTGCCAAGATGAATACACACCAAACTCTGGTTAAATGGTGTCTGACATCCCCTACCCATCTTTGAATCCCCTGTGTATAGTACGTGATATATGATACATTTCAGGAGAGTCTTACCGCTATTGATGATAAACTCCAATTATTTAACTGCTAAGTCCACTGTGATTTAGGTGAACATAGTCTGAATGATGAGTAGTTGGCAGAAATAGTAAACACTATTTGAAGGAAAATTAGAAATGCCTATACAAGTTGTGTGCTTCCATATTAGGGGCTCCAGATAAGCATGCAGAGAGTTCTAATCATTCCAAAGGCCAATGAGTTGAAGCCAGTAGAAAAGTGAAGGAGAAAGTCAATGAATCCTACAGGTTATTTGACTAACCCCATCAGCAAGTGATGAGCTTCCCAGGTGGCGCTAGTGGTAAAGAGCCCACCTGCTGATGCAGGAGACCTAAGAGACCTGGGTTCAATCCTTGGGTCAGGAAGATGCCCTGGAGTAGGGCGTGGCAACCCACTCCAGTATTCTTGCCCAGGAGAATCCCCATGGACAGTGGGCTACAGTCCATGGGGCCACAAAGAGTTGGACACAACTGAAGCAACGTAGCACATAAGCAAGTATAGGAAAGTGAAGAACATGCAATGAGTGTAGAGACAGGAAGCTGGGCCAGGACCTAGACTGGTGGGTCTACTCCAGAACCTTCTTTAATACTCTAATGTCACTTCTAAGATTTTAATTGTGCTCCTAACCAGACTTGCTGAGATTGTCATTTAGGAGCAAGTCATACTCTTCCCATAGTTGTATTTGTACCACTCAAGTCTGTTATCTGCATGGCAGCCCTGGCATGTGTTACTGGGCTTTATTATTGAGGTCACTGCTGCATTATCTCTGTAAGTGGGGATGCTCCTAGGGTGCTGGGCTATGTGTACATATGCAATAGTGAGAGGGCCAGTAAAATCACACAGATCCAGAACTGGAGTTGCTTCCAAAAGTGGACTGCAGTCAAAAAGCAAGGGGCCCATCTGCAATGACATGTTTGGTGAACTGTAACACAGAGATCTTTCGCAGATGCTTTGAGATGCTGATGAAAGCAGAAAAGAGACTGACACTTCTTAGATTCCTACTGTATAAAGGTGTTATTGTCCTCATCTCCAAATCTTGCACCTCATCTGAGATTGGAGGCCTGTGATTCATAAGCAATAAGATCACTTTTCTGGTGTGATTCATAGACGGGCTCAAAGAGCAATTTAAAAGAGGAGTCCAGAAGGTGTTTAAGTTTTGTCAGTAGCATTGGAATAAGGAAGCTATAATGAGGGATAACTTTTTGGTTTTGTTCTTTATATTTTGTAAGCAAAATCTATTTTGTATGCTGGTGTATTTCTTTAGGAATCGGTTTTTTTTTTTTTTTTTCTTTTTTTAAAAATATTTGCTCTCTTATTTATCCATTTATTTATATTTATTTATTTGGCTACATCAGGTCTTAGTTGCAGCTTCCGGGATCTTTTGTTGTGACACATGGGCTCTGGAGCATGAAGGCTCAGTTGCCACATGGTGTGTGGGATCTTAGTTCCCCGACCAGGGATTGAACCTGAGTTTCCTTCATTGGAAGGCAGATTCTTAACCACAGGACCACCAGAGACATCCCAGGGATCAGTTTTTCATCTCACAGTCCCAGGATAAATGTACCCACATATAAAAAACCACCCTGTATGCACAAAGACAATATGACTAACCAGCTGTCTTAGTCATGAGCTTTGCAAAGAGCAGCAATAGGCAACTTGGACTAAGAAAGTGAGGAAAAGAAAGACTTCTTTAAAGGGGAGTTATTGTGTTCAAGTAGCCTAGCATCCACGCCAGCAAGACAAAGTTGCAAGAAACAACATCAGAATGAATAACATAGGCATGCATTCAATAAACCAAAAGGATCAGCAGAAAGAGGTAAACAAACTAGACTCAGAAGATAAAATTTTAAAAACAGACAACTACAGGCACAGGCGGGCAAGGAGAGGGAAGAAATGGAGGAATCAAAATGAATCAACACAAAATCTACAAAGAAAAGCAGAATTATAGATCTTAGGGCTGAAAAAATAAACCACTAGGGCCACATAAAGCCCCTGGGGAAGGCTGTGCTGTCCGCTGCACTAAAACCCTTTCGTTTTTCATCTGCTTGGCTCTGAGCATCCAGAGAAGGGCCTCAGTCTTCAAACAGCCCACTCCCCATTGTTAAAGTTGGATCCTTATAGCTGAAAAGTTTCCCTCATCCTGATGAGTCCATTACTCTCTGCTACACTTTTAACCACAGTCAATAACTTGTCCCTTTTCCTTCCGTTATTGTTCCTTGGTATTTATAGATGCATCAGTGGTTTCTTTCCTTCAAAATGTGCATATTCAATTCCCTCGATTCTAGCTGTCTTCAAAATGCGTGATTTTGAAGGGTCATGTTTAAGATCCTTTGCATATACCCACTTTATCAATGTCTCTGCAACTCTGAGAAAGACCAGGCTGGACCAGGCATTCAGTCTTCTAAGTGGGCACATCTCCCAGTCCTCCCTGGGTATTGATCAGTTGATTGATTTTTAAGATTTATAGAAATGCACACACTGCCAAGGTCTCAGGGCACCTCTATGACAGCCACATTAAGAGGTGGATCTTTCTTGTCCCAAAGGCTTCTTGCCATTCAAGAGTTCTTTTTAAAGCACACTAGCACACTAAAAGGCAAACTTTATGCCATGCACTGGAGGTCATTCAAACAAGATTTGTTCAGGGATCAAAAGAAAAATGTTTACAGTGCCAATGACAATCCTATACAAAGTTGCCTCTCCCAAGCCTTGAAAAATTCAAAGAATCATAATCTTAGAAGAGCCATTAAGATTACTCAATGTGTAAAATAGAAAACTGGTGAGAATTTGCTATATAATGCAGGGAGCCCAGCCTGGTGCTCTGTAATGACCTAGAGGAATGGGATGGAGGGAGGAGAGGGAGGCTCATGAGGGAGGTGATATTATCTATAATTATGGCTGATTGGTGTCATTGTATGGCAGAAAACAACACAACACTATAAGGCAATTTTCCTCCAATTAAAAAATAAATTAAAAAGAAAAGACAACCCAAATACTAACTCATGGTGTACAGCCTGTCTTTCACTGATCCAAGTAAAGTTAGAAAAAAGTCAATGTAAGTAACTTTTTCTAAATGCCAACTCAATTTAAAGAACTAATCAGGGGACTTCCTTGGTGGTCCAGTGGTTAAGAATCTGGCTTCCAATGCAAGGGACACGGGTTCCATCCCTGGTCTGGGAACTAAGATCCCACATGCCATGGAACAACTAAGCCTGAATGCCACAACAAAGACCCAGTGTAGCCAAAATCAAAAAACAAATATTTCCTTCTTAATCACCTTTGTATTTTCAGTGTTGGTACAAGTGACCAGTACCCAATGAAAAGCAAGATGAAGAAGTGAATGAATGAGTACATGAATGAACAAATCTCCTAACTATGATGACTTGATGTCGCCTAGAAAAAAGATTTGAGAAAGACAGGTTTAATGGTTGAAATACGATTGGCCCTGGGACCTTATTAGATGCATGAATATGGGTAAAGGAGCTGCTGCCTGTCTTCAGTACAGAGGCTCAGATTCTAGGGAAGTAGGAAAAACTCACCCAAATCCAGACCATGTTTATATCAACACTTTACAATATTCCTTAATTGCATGACCCACTTGAGAAACCCTTCCTACCGTGGTCCTCCATTGAGAGGGTTGAGGGCTGGGAGGGAGGGGTCTGCAAAGGGCAGTGGATGTGACTTTGAAAGGACATTTACAAAGCTAGTGAAGTGAAAAGCAGCAGCAGGGACAACAACAGAAGCAGCAGGCTTCATAAACTCAGAACCAAACCAACCTGGGAAGAACAGATGCCTTCATCACAGCAGAGTCCAACTTCGGAAGGGAGAGGTTGTTCCACCTGCCATGATCTTGTCTGACTCCCTTCACAAGTGAACTATTGGATCAAAATGACCTCAGAGGTCATTTTGGGAGGTGCCTGTAGGTAAGATAACCAGGGTTCTTCTTCAGCCTTGGCCAAAAAAAAAAAAAGAAATTGGCTTGGTATGGAAATGCAATAAACTTAAAAGCAGTAGGTCCATTATTTTTTCTCTCAAGACTGACATTTATCAATAAATATCAGTTTATGCCTAGCCTAGACATGTGCTATTTAGTCATACGTGTCACATTTGCAGTAAAAAAAGTTCACTGATCAAAAAAATAAAATAAAAAATAAAGCAGATCATTTAAATTAAATATTTTCTCTATTTGATTTCATTTTCCAGCTGTTTTAACTTAATAGAATTTTTTCCTTGATTTCAAACTATATAATGCCTTTTGGCTGAAAGATGATTATCTTTCCAGCCCAATGGGCTTTTTCTGTCAATGGCAATTAAATCCACAGAGATGATTTGCTTTCTGTTTGAGATTCTTGTTTTCCCGCTGCACATCAGAAATTTGCTCAAGTCCACCAAATTTTGTTAGGGAAATTTTATTTGATAAGACAGGATCCAAAATTCTCAAGTTAAAAAGCAAATGGCTTCAGGGCATAACAACTGCAAGGTGTTTTATTATGTAATTATTATACGGCTTTGTACATATTGATAAGCTACAACCAAGATCTACTGGTTTTTTGTTTTCTTAAAGTGTATTTTCTGGGATCACACCACTCCCATTCCAATATAAACCTCCACAAAAAAAATTTGGATGTTCTTTACTGTTGAATGGCTACATATTTTTAACGTGGGGTTTTTAAATCTCATTATTTCAAATGATTATTATCTACTACTCAGTGAGCACAGGTGAATCTTTTAGGCAACAGTGAACAAAATTATAGGCCCTTAGGCTATTTTTTAACCTACATTTTAAAGTTCTTTTCAGAGTGTGTGTGTGTGTGTGTGTGTGTGTGTGTGTATGTGCGTGTGCACGCTCACACTCCATCATATCCTACTCTTTGCAAATCCATGGACTATAGTCCTTCAGGCTCCTCTGTCTTATCCTGGCAAGAATACTGAAGTGGGTTGCCATTTCCTCCTCCAGGGGATCTTCTAGGCCCAGGGATCAAGCCCAGGTGTCTTGCATCTCCTACATTGGCAGGAGGATTCTTTACCACTGAGCCACTTGGGAAGCCCATTTCAAACCATAAAAATAACCAGATCAAGAAACAAATAAAAGGCTTTGATTCTTCCTTTTTTCCCATTTCTAAACCATGCAAATCAGTTGTATGTGTTAATGCACTTTTTAAAATGGCTTTTAAGTTCTTGAAACTCAAACCTTTTGTTTTACTCACTGAAACACATACACTCTAATTGATCCCATGCTTTCATACAAAACGTCACTTTTTTCTACTTGATTTTATTCAACAATCTAAATGCAATGACCAGTGAGGTTATGATCAGTGAAGTCATGACCCATGATGAATACTTAATGTAAATGTTCAGAAAGAAAAAAATATATATTATATATATATTTTAAAAACTTTTCTAAAGTCAGGTCTTGAAGTAGGGGGAGAAGTTATCCCCAAATTGTCTCCATCCTAACTTCCAGAAAGGTAAGACAAACCAGCATGCACTCCATCATACCCAGAGAAGTTACCTGGCCAAGAAAATCTAAAAGGTTTTTCTCCACTTCACTAGCTGAGGACTAGACCTCTGTATTTTTGTATTTTATCTGAGTATAACACATGCTCCTGTGTGCCACCATAGCAGTGAGGACAAAGCTATTTAACTGCAACAAGAATAACAGCTGCTGCTTGTTAAACTCTTCCTTCCAGGAACTGAACTAAGTGCTTCACCAAAAATTGTGTGTGTGCATGTGTACACGCATGTGTACACACATGTGGAGTCCTGCCCCAAGGCCACAGGGGCAAGGCCTTGCATCAAGGCTACAGAAGCAGAGCCCAGAACCAAGGTCACCTCTGAAACTGACTGAGCCCTTCTGTAATCACCGCCAAAAGCCCCCTGACCATCACCAGCAGGCTTCCTGACCCCATATTAGTAAAAAATTCCTACCCCAGTACTCACCTATGGCACTCTAACCGATTGCCTAATGCCACCATTCCAGCAGGAATTTTGTTTACCTTGAGAATAAAAACTGGCTATTAACCCATGAAAGCATTGGCTTTCCTTTGAGCCCACCCACTGTTCTAATAGTATCTGGTCAACTCTCCCTGGCCTGTCAGGAGGTGTCAAGCACCTGCTCTCAGAGTGCCCACGTTATCTCTGCTCTTTGTTCTTAATAAACTCACTCCTTCCTGCAATATTCTGTGTCTAGAAATTCTTTTCCAACCACATTCAGGCTGCCACAACAATGTACATGGGTGAACTCATACATATATGCACCTCTGTGTATTTAATTTTCATAGCAACCCCATGAAGGAGTCTTACTACCTCCATTATAAGCATGAGAAAAATAAAGCTTGCCAAGTTTAAGTAACTTATCTAAGAAAATGCCTGAAGTAGAAATGAATCCCATGCCTATCTGATTAATAGTCGATGCCCTGAATCTCTCCTCCAATGGCCCATATTGTATTTGTTGTACCTTCCTTATTTCTCAAGTGCTTCTCATTCAAGAATATGGTTCTCCAGCCCCAGAGTCATTGGCATAAGGTCTCCATTCTAGTGGAAACCCAGAGCAAAACTTCAGCTTTGGAGCTCTCAGGCACTTCTAGAATTTCCTAGCATGGAGGTCTACATGGCACTCGAGATGACACATCACATGTGTTCTCTGACAATCACTCATACCTGGAAGTCAGGGGAAACAAAATAAAATAATAACAACCAGTGTCTACATCTCTTCAATCTTTCTTGTAGGCTCAAAGGAATAGTTAGTTGCTCTCGCTACTTTGTAGCCTGGTTCCAAAACACAACTCAAGCTACAAAATATGATAAAACATTAGCATCTTCTGAGAATCAGAAAGTGGCTTCATGCAAATCTAAAGGTCTTTATTGCAGTAAAAATCACTGATATGTTTTTAAAAGGGAAAAAGTTGGAAATTTACAGTTTTGAAAAGTGCTATTTCCTTTCATGGCACTTGCTTATAATAGAGCACTTTGCAATCATGCACAAGGTCATTAAAGTGCTTTGCTAATGTACAGATCCACTTTGATTTAAAAAAAAAAAAAAAAGAAAAACTTCCAAGGAACAAAAAAGGTGACAACTGAGCAGAAGTTTTCTTTAATTTGTAGGAATGAAAAAGAGAGTTCTTCTCTAAAACAACATCTGTGTGACGCTGTTGAGATGCACTATCTGTTTCAAGCACAAAGGATTTTGTATGACTATTTGTTACAACCTGTAGTTTAACCTCCTCAAAATTCATTCTCTGCTGTTTACTTGTTTAAAGGACTTTTGATCTATTTTTCAATATAACATGTATTACTAAAGTGAAATTTTAAAAGGAAAAAGAAGGAATTCCCTGGTGGTCTAGTGGTTAGGACTCCATACTTTCACTGCCGAGGTCCTGGGTTCAAACCCTGCTCAGGAAGCTTAAGATCCCACAAGCCTTGTGGCATAGCCAAAAAAAAAAGACAAGAGAATCAGGCATAATTACAGCTTTCCCCTATTCTAGAGCAAAGCAGGGGTAAAAAGACCTGGACAATCTCCTACCTTGAAGACACTAAGATAGGAAGATGGAGTCTCTGAGAACCTCCAAAATAGTACTTCGTGTATTTTGCTCATTTTTTAAAATTCATAATTTTTGAGAAGTTATTAAAAACCTGAATTAGTAAATTCATCTCTCATTTGCAGAACACATGGAAACAACTATCTTACTTTGATAACGGAAGAAAGGAAAAAGCAAAGAAAGTAAATTGTTTAAAGTCATAAATATTAGTAGTGGCTTTGTCCTGAACAGTTTGAAACTTTGTATTTCAAACAGGGCAAATAAACACATCCTGAAATAGGTTAAGACAAAGTCCAAAAAAAAAAAAAGACAAAGTCCCTTTTCATTTTTTTACCATCAACCAAAAGAGCCTTCTCTGTGGTCATAAATGCATTCTGCTTTAATGATGAAAACAGTAGACTGGTGATGATGTTATTAATAATTAAGAATCTACTATATGCCTATTCTATACTAAATGCATTACATAAATTATCTCATTTAATTCTCACTTTATGTATAAAGAAACTAATACTCATGAGTATCACAGCACCAACCAGGAATCAACACAAAGTATTGGTTAGGCCATGGTTTTGGTTTCTTTAAAATAGGTAGTTGATCTAATGGAGTAATTTTATGGGTGCCACAGGTAGTAACAATTTGATGAAGAGCTGATGGAGAGAAAGAAAGCAAGCCGGATCTAATTGGCAGGATAGTCGCTCTGCAAAGTGCAGCATGGTCATGGCCAACCGTGTGTCACATTTCATAAGATCTCCAGGTCAGCAAGAAACAACTAATCCTGGGAAAACATTGGGAGGGAGGGTTCCTCACTCTCCCTTACTTAAATGCCCTCCTCCTCCTTTGATGAGGATAATTGGGATTGTTTTCACACAAACTCTCCATTAGTTCTTTCCATCAGTCATTCAATCCCTCAGTCACTCCAGTGGGACTATCTGCTCACCTCCTCTTCAGCAATCTATAACCATCACTTCCCCTGGACCCAGCTCTTAGCTTCCAGAAAGCCTTTTCTGATTTGCTGATCACTCCTCATTCTTTCTTTCATCATACTCTACAGAACTTGGAATGGTGCTTACCTAACCAGACTGTCAGTTCTAAAAGTTACCCAACCAGACTGTAAGGGCCAGAATTCTACTTCTCCTGTCTCTCCAGGTGCCTGTTAAATTAATGCACTCATGATAATTTTATTCTTCTTTAGGTTAAAGATGTTGAATACAGAGGATATGACTTCCAAACCACACTAATCGATCAAGATACCTGTGACTCAGGGACTCTCCTTAAGACTGCTTAATGCATTATTCAGCCAGTTTATTGATTCTATTTCCCATCTGTAATAAATGTACATTCTGTCTTCCCAAACAAAATCCCAGTAAATAGAAGATAATTCAACTTCACTTAAAACCTCTCACTGGTTTCTATGAGCTACTAAAGCACTCACTTTTTATGAGCTCTGAGTTCCTGGGTCCACCAAAATTTTGGTCTATGAACCTTCTTGATTACATCTCTAAATTATGACATCACTTCTCATTAAGTAATTCTACCCATCTGTATTATTCCAGCTAACCTGTGCTGTGATGTCAAACAAACCCAGATTTCTTGGTGGTTTTAATGCAGCATAAAAGTTTAGGTTTGGCTCACACAAGTCCTTGCTTTGGTGAGCAAGGTTCTCCTCCATCCAGTCAAGAACAGATGGAGGAGAATTCACTGCCTGCACCTAAAAGGGACTCATGTCTCTTTCACTTTTAGTCCATTGGTCAGAAATGGCTGCATGGTCCCAACCCACTTGTAAGGGAAGCTGGGAAATGTCAGAAAGCATATAGACTTACAGTAAACATTTACTAACAGTCTGTGACACACCGCCCTTCAAGGCCCAGCTCAGATACCTTTTCCTCCACAAGGTTTTCTCCAATCTTCCCCCACATAGAAGTGGTCTCGTCTTCGCTCCAAATTCCCAACACCCCACTGATCCCTGTCCATGTTTTCCATAGTTTTTGTATACTCTTCTATAGATGGAATATGCTTGTTTTACCCACACTTTTCAAACCCGAAGCTCCTTGAAGGAGGTGACTATGACATACTCAGCTCTTTAAGACCCCTTTTAAAATCCTGCATTGCTCAAGGATGCTTGCTAAATTCACAAGAATCAGATAGAGACCAGAGAAGGCAGAAATCCAAAAGCACCTTTGAGGAAACCAAAGAGGGGGAAGAGCAGCAAAGTTTATTGAAATTCAAAAGCCAAAGTCTCCCTTTGGAAAATGCTTCCTCATTTGCTCCTGTTTAGCAGGCACAGTAAGACGGCATCATTTGAAGAGATCAGCCATGACTGAACAATATATGAGAGATTGTTTAATATTGGCGGTTTAAAAAAAAATGTTTTTTTGAACAGTCTCCTCCAAGTCAGAGCTGTCTCTCCCCCAGCCCTGCTTTAAAAGTTAGAAGGTGGTCTTCTGCCCATTCCAAATCACCAGAAGTGAAGTATCAAGTTGTAAATACCCCCCAGTGACTGACTGGGAGAGCTGGTACAGTTTTTTTCCCTTCTACTTTGCAGAAAGAAAAGACAGTAAAAGTTCCTTCAGCGAGCTGCCAAGGTGCTCCCAGGCCATTGTGCAGAATCATTGTCAGGTTAAATTAGGGAGTACAGACTCCATGAGTGTAAAAAAATCAATACTTGATGGAAGATTGCTCCCCGGAAAATCTGTTTTGATTCCAGGATTAATTCGCGACCAAAGACTTCTGCAAAATGACATGCCATTAGTCAGAAAATGAACACATTCTATCCTTGAAATTGGATGGAAATATGTCAGCTGATTGACCCATTCATTCTCCTCACTCTCTGGGCAGAAAGAGCGGGTGTGGTAGCTATGTGAACTAGTGCCCCAAACCTGGTCCATTTTCAAAACAGGATAAAAAAAATACATTCTGTTAAAGTCCGATGTGAATTGGGAGTAGTCTCCAGGCCATTGTTGGAAAGCTATTGCAAATGTGTTTCGTCAAGGCAAGTGCATTTGTCTGGAAGGCCCGACTCTCCTGAGTTTTCTAAGCCTCAGAATAAACCCTACTAAAAATCTTAAAATAAAACAAGGATTTTGCCCCCAAAGCAATGACCTGCAATATTAATGACAGTGTAATGCCTTTGTCATATAGAAAGTAACACTCCTCCCATTCCTGTCTCTTAGGTCTCTTCAACTAAAAACTTTTGCAAGAGGCAAGTTCCCGCTCTTCACATGTGCTAATGTCATCAGTCTTCAGGACCTTTCCCCACTGGCGTGGTCAGATCCGCAACAGAGATGAAGTTCATTCCACAGACCCTCAGACACATAAATATCACTGGCTTTATTTCCTTTTATCAAGTGAAGTCTGATTCTGAGGTGCATCAGTCATCATTAGGCCCTTGTGATGACAAGGGCCCAAGAGTTTTGACAGACCACATGTTCAAAGACACCACTCTGGGGGACTTCCCTGGTGGTCCAGTGGTTAAGACTTCAACTTCCAGTTCAGGGGGTGTGGGTTTGATCCTTGGTAGAACAACTAAGATCTCACATTCTTCGATGCCAAAAAACCAGAGCATAAAAAAAACAGAAGCAATATTATAATGAATTCAATAAAAACTTTAAAAATGGTCCACATAAAAAATCTTTAATGAAAAAAAGACACCTTTCTGTTCTTCTTGGTCACCACCAACAGCCTCAGAGTCCAAGCCCACACAGTCCATTGAAAGTGGTTCTTTTTCAGTCAGGGACAGACAACTTTGCCAACCTTGTTGTCCTGCTGCCAAGAATCAGACTTCCCTCATTTCTCTGCTTTCTGTTTTCCCTAAAAGATACATACCTCTCTCCTCCTCCTCCCTGCGTCCCCATGATAAGCTCACCATTGCCAAAACCAACGCAAGGAAAGGGGATTGTTTTCAAACAACAAAGCTCTCCGTTCTGTGTGGTAAGACACACATATTCCTGGTTAGCTTGTGGGAATAGGAGAGGAGAACTAAAGGAAGACAAAACCCACCAAATATGTCAATAATTATCCATGCATCCACAGACACACCCTGAAGGATGCTCCTGCCCCACCTCTGTTGAAGCCTCCTGCCGCTGCCCCTGCCGCTTCCCGCCAAGACATAGGCCTCATCTCCCAATGCAAAAGGACATTCTGATCTACTTGCTGATGTCTCTGGGCCCGCACAATGGCTGCTAACAGCGTCCAACATGCTGAATGTGTAGAACAGGAAGGGGGGTGGGTCACGACATTGGATGTTTGTATTCATTTCGCTGGGAGAGGAATTGCCAAGGTGAAGCTCACCTCCTTCTCTGAGCGTCTTTCCCTGCAGATACCAAAGATAAAGACAGCAGTTGTGCAGCTAACAACCAGGCAGCAGAAACAGTCCCTGCAGGAGAGGACCATGGGGCTGAGCCTCATCACCCACGGTGACTTCATTAGAATCCTCTTACTCAGGAGTAAATGGAGATGGCAGGAGATTGTCTTGAAACCCCATTTAAAAAAGAAAAGCTTCAAAATTGCTGTGTAGGCGCCAAGGCTCCAAATGCTCTGAGAGCTCCTTGTTATCCCAGCTTAACAGCTCACCCTCTGGACTATGACTCACGTTGACAATATCCAACGTTCAGAGAGAAAAAGGACCTTAGAGGAATAAAAGAGACGAAAGCACCCAATGGATAGCCTGCAGTCCCACACAAAACATCTAATTCCCATAGTTCAATCTCCTAGAGTAGCCCCTAGCCCCTTAAGCATCCAAATTAGTGACCCCGGGGCACAATTATGATAATGTGAATCTTCACTCTTTAAAAAACAAAAGTGTGAATTATTGTAAAACTAAATAAGCTAGGTAACTAAACAAAGCTATATGAAGTCTCCTCACCCTCATTTGCAAACGGGGAGAGAAAAGGCACATCAGACATCCACATGTTCCAGTAACACACATTAATCCTGCTTATTTCTTTTTGCACTGTTGCAGGTATGCTGGGACATCAGAAAATAAGATTTCTTAGCAAATGGAAAGAGAACTGTGAATATCCAATCCCCACTAGACATGAAAGAACAGTTTCAACTGAAATTAAGACAATATCTTCTGAAATCTTTCCCCAAGTAGATGAAGAGTGAAGAAGTTGGTATCATAATTGATTACACCAAATATTTCCACCTTTGCTTAAGGATCTTAAACATTCAGACTCAGTTACTAAAAATCTGTCTTTTATTTCTACCTTAGAACATTACCTCCAAACACTAGAAGTATATCCAACCTTACCACAGTATAACACAGGGACTGGAACCCTGAATAAGGAATCTAGAAATGTGGACCCTTTGGCCAAGTTGTCCACTAGTTCCAGAATTCTAGGGCCTTCTACAAAGTATATGACTTTTTTAAGCCACAGATAACTGGAAAGATTTTTAAATCATGTTCTCAGAACTTCTGGTATCCCCTTTTGCAGACACATTGGAAAAGAGGTGTTTCCACACACAATGCATTGAAGATGTGGTACTTGAACAGGCATAAAGAGGTATATGAAAGATCAGATCTGTTAGTTCTCCAAATGTGATCAGTCTTCATTGGTATTAACAAATGATGACCCAAAACACTGATTCTCTCTGATTCTGTCAACTCTAAGGCAACTTAATGCCAACATTCTTGATTGACTAATAATGTCTGTTGACAGAGTCTAAATAACAGTGCCTGTGTATATTCTTTTTTAGAAATTTTTATTGGAGGATAGTTGGTTTACAATATTGTGTTAGTTTCAGGTGTATAGCAAAGTGATTCAGTTATACCCATAAAAGTATCTATTCTTTTTCAAATTCTTTTCCCATTTAGGTTATTGCAGAATATTGAGCCAAGTTCCCTGTGCTATCCAGTAGGTTCTTACTAGTTATCTATTCACATGCAGTAGTGTGTATGTCAGCTCCAGCCTTCCAATTTCTGCCTCCCAGCTCTTGTCCCTGGTAATCACCAAACTAAATCTCCCTGCAGAAGTTTCAGTTTTGAAGTTCATTTAGACATGTCTGAAAGGAGTTCGTGTGTGGGCTTTTCTACTCTGTCTAATAAAGGACAATGAACTTTACGTGTGACTTTCCATCGGAGTTTGCAGATGTAGTTCACAATAGTTAATGACTTTTTTTCTCTTCAATTTCACCTAGTAAGATAAAAGCAAGCTGCACTAGAGTTTTCCTATACTGAGGTGACTAGTCAATACTTTGCTGCTTGCTCTGTCAATGCCATCAAAATATTGTTTAATAATTTAGGAACAGCCATGTAATTTTCTTCTCTAGCAAGAGCAAATTAGGCACTTACTAAATAATTGACTAAATACTTAATTCTAGGGATGTCTTGAGGATGTGCTATTATCAAAAAGAATTTAAAATAAAATTGTCCTCCAACTCTTCAGCATGTGACTTTCATTTTCATGTTATTTTCATGTCTAATCATGAAAACTACCAGACTTTGTCCCCTTCTAGACTGATTCCTTTACTCACCAGTGGTCTACTGGTATCTGTACATCGTGTGCGGGTGCTGCCCCTGGTCAAGACCAGTCAGAAAGATGGGCTGGGGCTTGAACGGGTTGGACAAAGCCCCTTTTCTTTAAGTCTGTCCCAACCAGGAACACCAATGGAGCACCAAGAAGTTTCAGTTTTTAGAGTTTTAATCTCAAATAATGAGATGCTGTCATCAAGGCCACTTAGACGTGGAACCCTTTTCATCTGGCCATCTGCTAAAATAAATGCTGCCTCATCAGCAGGCTTCTGGGCTGAGATCCATCTACTCAGTCAGGCCCTCTCTTAAATATCCCACACGCAGGCCATCAAGGCATTTTACTTAACACTTAACTTCTGAAATGCCCAGGGTAGACCCACAATTCATGGGCCAGCATATTAACCCATGACTTTATAAGTTAAAAGGGTAGAGGGTAAAGGTATATCGTCTTCTGTCCCTATTTCAACAAATAGATGCTTTCCAGAACATGCTCTTCTCAATCAATGTCCTCTGCCAGAAGTATAAGTTCAATGATAATACTTAAATTACTCAAATAAGATTGATTTCTGCCCCTCTCCCTTCTTCCCTCTCTTCCTCTCCCTTCCTTTCTCTCTCTCTCATCACAGGAATAGAGGTGAGCATCAACCATCTCTGATACCACCCTCTCCCTCTACCTCCCTGGCTCCACACACGGCTTCTCTAGGAGCTGACATTTGAAGAAAGGGTTCATCATGTGAAAGGGTTCAGTACTGCTCCAGCCCCATGGACAGCATGACTGCAGGGTTGTTCTAAAATCCTCGAACCATGGCCCAGTTATAGAAACCCAGAAATTATTTTAGAGACTATCTTTATGGATGGAAATACAGACATCAGCATTTCAGCAGAGGACAGTGTTCTAACAATGCCTAGCTCTTGGGTTGTGAAATCCAGGCTACTCTTAATATACGGAACCATGACAAAAATACACACATTATTACCAATCAAGATAATAAAAGAGCACTTTCAGCTTTTCTTGACTCTCTCAAGGAACATGAGCACTCTATAGCCCTTCTTCACTCTATAGACCTCCTTCTCTCTACTCTGCCTGGTTTCCTTGGCACCCATCCCCACCCATGAAGACTTTGACCTTTGTTCCCTTTTCTTTTTCCTTTTCCTTCTACCACTAGTCCAGTCTCTTCTACCCCATCATAAAAGCCTGTGAACTGGGTTGGTAGAAACAGCAGAGGGTAATAAATATGAAGTTTGTGTTCTGGTGAGGGAATACAGACAAAAAATAAATAAGCAGTAAACCAAAATTATCAGATAAAGTGTGTTTTCTGGCTGACACAGTACTTAACTGCAAAGAAAGTAGAAGGTGGTAAAGTTAAAAAATAAATATAAGGCAGAGCTGGTAGGGGAAGCAGGGCAGTGTCACAGATAAACATTTCTGAGGAAGTGACTTTAAAGCTGACATCTAAATGATAAGAGAGAGACTTCCCTGATGGTCCAATGGCTAAGATTCCACATTCCCAATACAGGGTTCCCAGGTTCAATCCTTGGTCATGGAACTAGATCTCACATGCCACAACTAAAGGTCCCACATTGTGCAACTGAGTTCACATGCCACAACTAAAGATCCTGTGTGCTGCAACGAAGACCAGGTGCAGCCAAAGAAAGAAAGAAAGAAATGACAAGAGAAAGCTATTCTTGCAAACATCTGAGAGAAAAGCTTTCTAGGAATATGGAACAGCTAGAACAGCATGCCTAAATAAGCTTAAAAATAAAATAAGTTTAACATAATGATACTACTGTAGCAGAGGAAGAGAGAAATGGCTGGAACTAATCTGTAGAACTGCCTCCTTTCACCTCCTCAAGGCAATGTCCTGAAGCCTGAATGCATCTGAAGTAGAGTCCCCAAAGCAGCGGATGTAGTAGATCTTATTACTCTTTATCAGGATTCTCTGCACCCTAAAGGACTCCGCCTGCATTAAACTCAGGTGCAGTCCCCTGACTTATTTTAGCCAATGTTGTGTGATTTGCATCACTTCTAGGCAAAAGCCTTTATAGTCAAATGCACATCATTGTGTCCTTCCTCTTTCCCCTCTGCCAAGTCACCAGTGGTATTCTAGAAGACAACTGCCCTATTAGATTGGGTTCTAGAATGAGGCAGTGATGCAGAACAAAGCCCTTAGCCAGCCCACTATGAAAGCAACATGAGCAAGAAGTAAACTTCTGTTGTTCTAACATCCACGTTTAGGGGTTATTTGTTATTGCAGCATAACTTTGCCCAGCCTAACTGATACAGAGTCCTTGAGCAATACCCTAAGATGACTTCAACTCTAGATAAAAGTTGTTACCCAACTGGCCTCCCAGAACTAGGTCTATAATTCTATGCATTTCCAATAAAATTTCAACAGTTTTTTTTTTTTTTAGAAATAAAAAAACTAATTCTGACATTCGTAGAGAAGTACAAAATATTAATATTATCTTGAATCACCAAACTAAGTATGAAAGAGATCAATAGTTTGGAAAACTAACACTACCTGATTTCAAGACATTGTAAAAGTGAAGTGTTAGTCACTCAGTTGCTCTCCAGGCTCCTCTGTCCAGAATTCTCCACGCAAGAATACTGGAGTGGGCAGCCATCCCTTCTCCAAGAAGATGGGATAAATCTATAGCAATAAAGACAATATGGCGTTGATATTAAGATCAATAAATAGATCAGAATAAAGAGTAAAGAAATAGACCCTCACATACAAGAACAACTGAGTGTTTTACAAACGCGCAAAGGTAACTGGTGGAGAAACAATAGCTTTTCAGCAAATGTCTTGAAACAATTGAATATCCCTATGCCAAAAGAAAAAGAAAAAATGAATCTGAACCCACATCTCACATTATATTTAAAAATTAATTCAAAATAGATCATAGAGTTAAATGCATGTTTTAAAACAAAGCTCTGGAAAGAAAATACATGAGACAAACCTCTATGACATTCAGTTAGGCAAAGCTTTTTTAATTACAAAGCCAAAAACACTATATATAAGAAATGAATAACTAAACTGGATTTCATCAAAATTTAAAACTTCTGCTCTTCGGAAGACACTGTTGAGAGAATGAAAAGACAAGCCACAAACTGAGAGAAAATATTTGCAAATAATAAAAAGGGCTTCTCTTGTGGCTCAGCTGGTAAAGAAGCCACCTGCAATGCAGGAGACCTGAGTTCGATCCCTGGGTTGAGAAGATCCCCTGGAGAAGGGAACGGCTACCCACTCCAGTATTCTGGCCTGGAGAATTCCATGGTCTGTATAGTCCGTGGGGTCGCAAAGAGTCAGTCACAACTACATGACTTTCACTTTCACTTTCAATATCTACAAAAGGACTTGTATCTAGAAAATATGCCAGTGGATAATATTTTTACACCTAGCAGTTACAGAGACTTTTTAGACATTGTGCTGAATGCTGTCTAGTAGTTCATCCTCACAACCCTGTGTGTTAGGAAATATTTGCCAACATTTTACAAAGGGTAAAATAAGTCTTGGAAAAGTTCATCTGGATTACTCATTTAGTTTCACAATAACTCAGGATAGGCCGGAACAGAAACCCGCAGAACTCACTGGTGTCACACAGCAGAAGTGTGATTCCTGTTCACACAGTCAGCTGTGGCTCAGGTGACTCTCCATGGTCACTGTCCTCCACACAGAGACTCTGTCCCAGGCACAGTCTGGAACATAAAGCCTCAAAAGAGCAGAAAAGAAAGAAGCCTGCAAGTTTTCCCACCAGCAGTTAGAAACTTTGGCTGGGAAATTACATGTTACATCTACTTACAAGGCATTAGCCAGAATTAGTCGCGTAGACCCAACTAACTTCAAGGAGAAAAATATCCACATGGGTGCCCAGAAAGAAGAGAACTGACTCTGGGTGAGCGTTAGAATCCTGTTATAGACAGGTAACATTTAGGTTGTATTTTATGTAACAGGTTAGAGAAACTGCTTTCTCCCCCAACTAAAGCACTCTTCCTTGATGTATACAATGGCCTTTATAGTCTCTTCCCAATGCTCTTGTTTACCATCTTAAAATAGTGTTTGATAGCAAAGATCCAGGTTTCCAGAATTTTGAAATTTTCTGCTCTTCTTCATCGATGGAGCCTGAGGGGATTGCAAAAATTTTAAGCCACAGTCGGACATGACTTTGCAACTGAACAACAACAGCAACGAGATTGGAAGGGTGAAGAGAAGAGAGTGCCTCTCACTGTTAATGTATGTTTAGATATTTCGGCTCTGATGTTATGCAAATTATCCCTCATGCCAGCAGTTCCTAGAATTATCTTGACAATCAGAGGACAAACACGAGATTGTAAACATAAACCAGGAGAGAGAGGCTGGGTCACTTGCTGAACATCTGTAGGCCTTCTTGCTATACCAATCAACTAGGAATGAAAGGCATTTTTATGGCCAGATAAGTATAGTAAATTAGACAAAATAATTAGGTTTGCATTTTGCAGAATTTTGATAAGAATCATCAGGAATCTAATACACATTATGGATTTCATAATGGGAATATTATATAAAATGTCTATCAAACTTACTTGGTCTCAGCAATGTGTTGACAACTTGAGAAATCCTAATACTTGGCAAAAACACAGTTCCAGAAATGGTGCCCTGGAGAGATTGAAATGAGATATTAGTTCTCCCACACAGTCTTCTCCCCATACTCTAATCAGCACCCTTAGCACCACTGCACACCAAGGGCTGAAACCACAAGCTGGTTTCATGAAGTTAAATGTGTCCCCTGTGGCAGTCATCTTCCTGGATACTAATATCTCTCTCCTCTTAATTCTGGCTTAGCCAGACTTCAACAGTACGTGAACCATTAACTTCCAGATGTTGAAGCTGGATTTAGAAAAGACAGAGGAACCAGAGATCAAATTGCCAACATATGTTGGATCATCGAAAAAGCAAGAGATTCCAGAAAAACTTCTATTTCTGCTTTATTGACTATGCCAAAGCCTTTGACTGTCTGAATCACAACAAACTGTGGGGAATTCTTAAAGAGATGGGAATACCAGATCACCTGACCTACCTCTTGAGAAACCTGTATGCAAGTCAGGAAGCAACAGTTAGAACTGGACATGGAACAACAGACTGGTTCCAAATAGGAAAAGGAGTACATCAAGGCTGTATATTGTCACCCTGCTTATTTCACTTCTATACAGAGTACATCATGAGAAACGCTGGGCTGGAAGAAGCACAAGCTGGAATCAAGATTGCCAAGAGAAATATCGATGACCTCAGATATGCAGATAACACTACCCTTATGGCAGAAAGTGAAGAATTAAATAGCCTCTTGATGAAAGTGAAAGAGGAGAGTGAAAAGTTGGCTTAAAGCTCAACATTCAGAAAACTAAGATCATGGCATCTGGTCCCATCATTTCATGGCAAATAGATGGGGAAGCAGTGGAAACAGTGACAGACTTTAGTTTTGGGGGGCTCCAAAATTGCTGCAGATGGTGACTGCAGCCATGAAATTAAAAGATGTTTACTCTTTGAAGGAAAAGTTATGACCAACCTAAACAGCATATTAAAAAGCAGAGACATTACTTTGCCAACAAATGTCCATCTAGTCAAGGCTATGGTTTTTCCAGTGGTCATATATGGATGTGAGAGTTGGACTATAAAGAAAGCTAGGCACTGAAGAATTGATGCTTTGAAACTGTGGTGTTGGAGAAGACTCTTGAGAGTCCCTTGGACTGCAAGGAGATCCAACCAGTCCATGCTAAAGGAAATCAGTCCTGAATACTCATTGGAAGGACTGATGCTGAAGTAAAACTCCAATACTTTGGCCACCTGGTGTGAAGAACTGACTCATTGGAAAAGACCCTGATGCTGGGAAAGATTGAAGGCAGGAGGAGAAGGGGACAACAGAGGATGAGATGGTTGGATGACATCACCAACTCAATGGACATGAGTTTGAGTAAGCTTCGGGAGTTGGTGATGGACAGGGAGGCCTGGTGTGCTGCAGTCCATGGGGTGGCAAAGAGTCGGACATGACTGAGTGGCTGAACTGAACTGATGGATCAATGGACCATTTGTAAGACTAATTAACAAATAGATTCAAACATCTCAAACTTGAGATTCATGCTCCAAAGCCAGCTCACACTTTAAATAGCCTATTACCCATCTTGTGTGTGTGCTTGGTCACTCAGTTGTGTCTGACTCTTTGCAACCTCATGGACTGTAACCCGCCAGGCTCCTCTGTCCATGGAATTCTCCAGGCAAGAATATGGAGTGAGTAGCCATTCCCTCCTCTAGGAGATCTCCCTGACCCAGGGATCAAATCCACATCTCTTCTGTATCCTGAATTGCAAGCGGATTCTTTACCATCTGAGCCACCAGGGAAGCCCATTATCATTCTTAGCCAGCTGATAATATATTTTCAGTGGCAACAGTTTGACAAACCTGGAGCAACGCTGACAAGGAGCCATTGTCTGAGAAGTTACTCCTACAAAGATTACATCTGCTAGATGAGTTGGATTTACAAGAACCCAAAACTTCTCAATAGAGTTTATTAATATAATCTCTATTAACCACTGCTGATGGCTCTAACACTACTTGCCTTCAAATCACCATTGACAACCTGTTAGAACATGATAAATATCTTTAAATTTGAATATATATTTTTCTAGACAAATTTCACTGTCCAAGAGCATGATTATTGGGACTTCCCTGGCAGTTCAGTGGTTAAGACGTCATTCTTCCATGCAGGGGTTGAGGGTTCAATCCCTGGTTAGGGAACTAAGATCCCACATTCCATGCCACACAGCCAAGAAAAAAAAGAAAAAAAAGACCATGATTATTAGGATCCATAATTGCTTTAGGATGAAAATATAATTTAGCTTCCCATGTTTGAGATTACTTCAACCACAAATATCAGGCTAATTCATTCACCCTGTATGTTTATTGATGTTCCTGCCTGTATGCAGGCTAGCAGTATGGACCAGGGTCCACACTTGAGAAGCTGACAACCCCTCTGAGCCTCCATTTCCTAATCTACAGAACAGAGAGCATCATAAGATGTCAGTCACCTTACAGGGTCTACACATAAGAATTATACACAATTTAGACCACTATTTTACCTAAAGAAGGGTGAAAGGATTCTGAATGCTAAAAAAAAAAAAAAAAATGTCGTCTACTTTGGATTTTTTTTAAAAAATACACAAGTTTGACAAGTTTATATGATTGCCCAGTCCCCAGGAGCTGTCCCAAACATATTTTTATTTATTTATAAAGTTTTACTAAGGGGAAGAAGACAGTGAAAGTTAAAATAGAAACACACTTAAGGTTTCTTTCTTCCCTATCTCCTATCTTACCCAGAAAAAAAAAAAAAAAATATATATATATATATATATTCAATTACTAGCCTAACACAGAGAAGAAGACACGCGGCTCTGACAAGGCAGCTGGGGCATAGAGAGCCTCATGTCATAATGAAGCAGAATCCAGCCCATGAGGCCATATCAGGGTTGAAGGCTTGGAGACTCTTACTTTCTGGCTGGTGTCTGAGCTGCAGGAAAAAAAAATCTGTGTTATCTCCAAAAAGACAAATATATATATATATAAATAACATTACCATTTCAAGGGGGTTGAACAAAAGATCCTATCTAGGTATCCTGCCTTTGGGTCTAAATAAAAGGATGCAATATACCTCCTGGGAGTATACACAACTCCACAGTGCTACTCGCCCTCTGCCCCATCACTTTGAGTGTCCCATCAATCCTACTGGACTACTATTACCCTCCACCCCACCTGCCACACACTCACACTCACACATACTCTCACACACACTCATACTCCTATTTCCTATTCCACCAGACCTGGGCAGGGCAGTCATTACACCCAACAGCATTCAAAATAACTTCAAAATCAAGTTTCATATTTTTTTTCTTTGGAATCCCTTAGCATGGCTACAAAACTCCTTATGATATAGAAATGCCTGGAGAGAGCAGAACTTCAGATTTGGGTGATAGGTGCAGTATTAAATAAAACAACAACAATACAGATGGTTCAGCTAATGGAGTCACAGCAGTAAGCCTATATTCTACCAGGGGGGACTGAGATTACTAAAAGAGAAATAAAATGCCTCAGGATTAAGCAAGGCTGTAGCTGTTTTCTACTAGGAAAACCTCAATGGAGCTGAATGTTCTTAACTTCAAAAATTAATCAAGAAAAAAAAATTGAAGATGAGGAGAGAGATGGGAAGGGGGTAAAATTTGGTTGGGAAAGAAATGGAAAGCAATTGAAGATAGTAGACACGCAGACTTAGAGACACTGAATCCATTTTTCAACCCACTAAGGTGGCGCCCTTATTAACCACACATATTAAGCCATGCAGGTGAATTTACCAATATTTTTGATAATTAAAAAAAGGTGCTCCATCTTTCATACTCCTCTCCATCTTGGTGAAAACTGGAAAGCTTATGAGATGTTAAAAACCTCCACTCAATGTTTAATAAGAGCCATAACACGAAATTTATTCATAGTCTATATACATGGGGTTTGATTCTTGAAAAGAGAAATAGGAATTAATAGTTAAGTCTCTCTTGCCACATAACTGTGAACTAAAAGTGATGTATGCAGTGTGCATGCCAACCTCACAACTCACTATACATGTTTTTTTCACTTCATTTCCTAAGCTCTGATTCTAATTGCTTTTCTTTTTTTAAAATTATTTACTTATCTATTTTATTTAGTTGGCTATGCCAGGTGTTATCTACAGCATGCGGGAATCTTTAATTGAGGCTTGTGGGACCCAGTTCCCTGACCAAGGATTTAACCCTGGGCCCCCTGCACTGGAAGCTCGGAATCTTAGTCACTGGACCACACCTAATTTCTTTTCTAATATTGTGTCTCATATCTATGATTGTTGACCATATTTAGATTATTTTTAAAGGCTTAATCCATAATTCTCATATTTATTTGTGCCTTAAAATACACTGTGAAATCCCTTTTGACTCACCTTTGTTATAGTCCAGAAGTGTACACATTGAGTGTCCATTCAGGACATCATTAATCAAAGCGACTGCCACGGGAAGCTGAATGATAACAGTGGTTTTCAACAATGGCTCCTGGAGCTACTGGGTATCACCTGAGAACTCACTGTTGGTGTTCAGTCGCCAAGTCATGTCCAACTCTCTGCAACCCCACAAACAGTAGCACACCAGGCTTCCCTGTAAATGCAAATTCTCAGCTGCCTCCCACTCTCTCAGAACTGCTGGTTAAAATTTTCTGGTTCTGCCTAACATGTTACCACAAATTCAGTAGCTCAAAACAACACACATGTATTTATCACACAGTCTTCATTGATCAGGAGTCAAGAATAATTTGGTAGGGTCCTCTGCTCAGGACATCACTAGGCTGAAAATCAACGTGTTTTTCAGGGCTGTGATCTCACCTGAAGCTTGAAGTCTTCTTCCAAGTTCACTCAGTTCAGTTCAGCCATTCAGTCGTGTCCGACTCTTTGTGACCCCATGAACCACAGCACGCCAGGCCTCCCTGTCCATCACCAACTCCCGGAGTCCACCCAAACCTTTGTCCACCAAGTCGATGATGCCATCCAGCCATCTCATCCTCTGTCGTCCCCTTCTCCTCCTGTCCTCAATCTTTCCCAGCATCAGGGTCTTTTCAAATGAGTCAGCTCTTTGCATCAGGTGGCCAAAGTATTGGAGTTTCAGCTTCAACATCAATCCTTCCAATGAACACCCAAGACTGATCTCCTTTAGGATGGACTGGTTGGACCTCCTTGCAGTCCAAGGGACTCTCAAGAGTCTTCTCCAACACCACAGTTCAAAAGCATCAATTCTTTGGCCCTCAGCTTTCTTTATAGTCCAACTCTCACATCCATACATGACCACTAGAAAAACCATAGCCTTGACTAGACGGACCTTTGTTGGCAAAGTAATGTCTCTGCTTTTTAATATGCTGTCTAGGTTGGTCATAACTTTCCTTCCAAGAAGTAAGCATCTTTTAATTTCATGGCTGCAATCACCATCTGCAGTGATTTTGGAGCACCCCAAAAAACAAAGTCAGCCACTGTTTCCACTGTTTCCCCATCTATTTGCCATGAAGTGATGGGACTGGATGCCATGATCTTAGTTTTCTGAATGTTGAGCTTTAAGCCAACTTTTTCACTCTCCTCTTTCACTTTCATCAAGAGGCTTTTTAGTTCCTCTTCCCTTTCTGCTATAAGGGTGGTGTCATCTGCATATCTGAGGTTATTGATATTTCTCCCGGCAATCTTGATTCCAGCTTGTGCTTCATCCAGCCCAGTGTTTCTCATGATGTACTCTGTATAGAAGTGAAATAAGCAGGGTGATGATATACAGCCTTGACGTATTCCTTTTCCTATTTGGAACCAGTCGTTGTTCCATGTCTAGTTCTAACTGTTGCCTCCTGACCTGCATACAGGTTTCTCAAGAGGCAGGTCAGGTGGTCTGGTATGCCCATCTCTTTCAGAATTTTCCACAGTTTATTATGATCCACACAGTCAAAGGCTTTGGCATAGTCAATAAAGCAGAAATATATGTTTTTCTGGAACTCTCTTGCTTTTTCACTAGCTGTTGGAAAAATTCAATTCCTTAGAGTTGAAGGACTGCAGTTGCTTTCATGCTGGCTGTCAGCAGGGGGCCATTCCAGCTCCTAGAGACTGCCCACCTAGTCTTCTCCACGCTGTGACAGTTTGCTTCTTTGGGGCCAGCAGGATAGCTCTTGCTTTGAATCTCTCCAGTCTGCTAAGATGAAGACATAGAAAACATATTGTAATGTTTAAAAGTGAAAGTGAAGTCGCTCAGTGGTGTCCAACTCTTTGCGACCCCATGGACTGTAGCCCACCAGGATCCTCCATCCTTGGAATTTTCTAGGCTCTTGCCTAGAAATACTGGAGTGGGTTGCCATTTCCTTTTCCAGGGGATCTTCCCGACCCAGGGATCGAACCCCAGTCTCCCGCATTGCGGGCAGATGATTTACTGTCTGAGCCACCAAGGAATTTGGCCAAGAAGCTCACTCAGGTTTTTCTGTACCATCTTACAGCAGAACCCAAATGGACTTTTTGGCCAACATAATAACACAATGTAATGTGTTTATTATCTCATCACCTTGGCCATACAACATAAACTATTCAAGGAAATGACATACCATCATATCCACAGTCCCTGTCCACACTCGAGGGCAGGAAATGCTGCAAGAGAGAAGGCATCTTGGGAACCATCTCAGGATTCTACCCGCCATACCTGTTGAATCAGAGTAAACAATCTGCCACCACACCTGTTGAATCAGAGTCAATAATCTGAAATCCCAGACTGTTTCCCCACACCTCCCCACTCTTCAGCATACATCAAGACATTTAAGGGGATGATATAATTTTAGGATTCTGTTGAACAGATGCTCGCTTAGTCTTTCAAAAGAAGCTTTCCCCACAAAAGCATTGCGCTACCTTGAGCCTCACTGGGACATTCCACTCTACATGAGAAATCAGACTTTCCCTGGCAGCTGAAAGACCAGATCAATCAAGGGGTTAATTACACAGCTCATTTTCCTGGCCCCCATGGGCATAAAGGTTATAGATAGCCATGTATTTATGCTACCAGAGTTAAAAATTCAACTGCAGCATTTATTTCAATGAACTCCTTTGACTACATGTTAAACAGATGCACTAAGGGAATACATAAAACATTATCTCTATTAGTTCAAATTTTCTGACTCTTTAAAAGCTTCCTGTGACTGAAGGAAAAATGCTTCTGTAATATACCCCCCTGCCATTACAAATACTTTCATTAAACTACAAGCAGCTTGACAATAAGTGGACATCAAGCACTCACACACACGCACACATACACAGAGTAGCTTGAATGTGGAAATTTTTTAATAGTACATTATGTTTAAGACTTCACAGTTATTAATAGACCTGGATAGTACATACAACCAAAGTGCTGCTTTAAATTGGAACGATCCCTTTAATGTCTTCAGATGTTCCCTAGGAACTTCTAATCCTAACTGTACAGTGCTTGCCTGGTACTGTCCACAATGGACAGTGGGGCTTCTGCTCTGTTGGACTCTTAAGTGGACAAAAGGGAGGCTTATGTTCTTGAAGGTCTTTGTTTTGTCCCTGCCCAGTTTCCAGCATCAAATCTCCTTCTGGGTAGAAGTGGGTTTGTAAGGATTTCCCTGGCAGTCCAGTAGTTAAGATTCTGTGTTTCCACTGCAGGGGGCACAGATTTTGATCCCTGGACGGGGAACTAAGATCCCTCATAAACTAAAATTAAAAAGAAAAAAGAAAACCAAGTTATTTTTTAAAAGCGTTGTTGTAGCACAATACTAATTCATATGGTGGGTCCTACATCTTTACCAAAATCTACCCACGGTGAAGTCTCCGAAAGCATTAAGTTTCTGTCCAAGTTTACTAATGTGAAGAAAGTTGCCTTTGAAAGAATAAAAGACATTCCCTTCGAGACTATCTGCAGTGACTTCACCCAGGCACCACACAAGTCGAAATCAAGTCACCTTTCCTGGTGACAGCATGATGCGCCTATGCCCCACACCTTGGGCATGCAGTCAGGAACACTAAGAGAAGCTAGCTGATTGGGACCACCTCCGGATAACACACCCTCAGTGCTTTTTCTGCCCTGCCCCCTAGTGGAATAGTGTTCCTTTGAAATCACCGAATATTAAGTTGCACCAACAGAAACGACTGTGCAAAAGCATGAAAAGACTAACTCTGCTAAAAAGAACAACCTGAGGGCCACTATGAGAGAAGTGGTTTTGCCTATTACCACAACAGTCAGGGAAGGATGCCCCTACAGGTTCAGCCCCTGCTGGTGCGGAGAATCACTGTTTGTCCTTGAAAATTCACCGGGACAGGAGACCCTCCAGCTCCTCTCTGTAGGGTGTGGAGAGCCCCAGGCCCTCTTGTTGGAGAAACAGGGAGTCTACTATCAGGAGCAGGATAATTTGATAATACCAGCACCAGTGAGTTGGGGTAACACATCCCAGACAGTGAATAGAACGTCTCCCTGTCCTGGATTGAAGCTGGATGGAGGACAGGGAAATAGGAGCTGTCAGTAAGAAGGGAGTCATCCTTCATTCCTGGTACTGACTAGGGTAGGGGGTCACCACTCTTGAATTATATGCATTTTTCAGATGAGAAGGTGACACCTAAAGAGTTTGCACCACAGTTGGGACTTCCCTGGTGTCCAGTTCTTAGGACTCTGTGCTTTCACTGCAGGGACCACAGGTTCAGTCCCTGGTTGGGGAACTAACATCCCACAAGTCAAAAAAAAAAAAAAAGAGAGAGAGAGAATTTGATTTGTAGCACAGCAAGTTATTGATAATGCCAAGACACACTTTGGTCCACAAACACTGTGTTTATTTTTTCAATATGATCTTCCCATCTTAAACCCATCATGAAGGAAACTTATTGTAGTCATCATTTGCAACATATGTGTATACATATATCAAATCTTTATGTTGTATATCTTAAGCTTATACAATGTTATCTGTCAATTATATCTCAACAAACCTAGTAGGGGAACCCTATCTTATGCCTCAAACAACATGAACACATCTTTCTAGAGTACTTTAGGGGCTTTAAGTGAAAGACATTGGAGAAGTGGGGAGTAATGTTTTCTTGTAGAATCATTGGCTATCTGTGGGAAGAGATTACCTTCTAACCTTAGACTCAACCCTTGAAGAAGTTCATAATATCTCTTCTTTGGTTTCACTGTTCTCACGGGCTGAATGAATGTCAATTAGCAGCTAAGTGTCTGAATACCAGTTCGAAAAGAGAAAGTTGAAATAAATGAAGCAAACACAGAAGCCCAGGAGAAAAGGTTGTACCCTATTAGCCAAGGAATGACTGTCCAGGTTACACTGAGCAAAAAGATTAGAACCAAGCTAAGGACATCAGGACAGTTAACCCTCCCTCCTGTCCTCCCCTCCCTTGCCTCAGGGAGGACCTTGAAACAGGGAGGAGTTGGAGTGAGGAGAGAGGATTAACTCTTTTCAGTTTAAGTCAGCAACCCAGTTCCTGGTGCTACTGTATTTGGGGGTGACTCCACTCAGGAGGCTCCACTCTCAGCCTCCCTCTGACAGGAGGAAAATAATACAAGTAGCAACAACAACACATTTTGTGTGGATGCCAGGGTCAGATCAGGCTAGACAAGGCTAGACAAGTATCCATTCAGAGTGATTTACTTGGTTCAAAACTTGTCCCCCAAATGTGGAGATGATGTTTCCTATTCCTCTAGAAGGAAGGCCCATAACCAGTCCACAAAAGTTGTATGTAAATCAGGCAATCTGCAAGATGCCTAACTCAGGGCCTGCTTTTTTAGTGCACTTGACTTCAGAAAAAGAAAACGCTGACAGTGGCAGTTTCAGACATTCTAAAACTGTCCCTCTTTGCCCATTCCACCCCCAAAAGCAACTTCCCGTAGACCCTCTCTCTCAATGTTCCAAGACCTCTGTCTAAGGAAGCGCCTTTCAAATGATTGACTCCCTGCAGGAATATTTATCATTCTCTAACTTGGCAGCCTCTGTTTTCCAGGGTTGTTGTAGTATTACCGAAAGGTAGGGTCCAGCTGCTTGCTGCTTAAAAGCCAACGAACAGGCCAAGTTGGTGGAAAGGAAAGTCTGCTTTATTTCAGATGCCAGCAACTGTGGGGGCATACGCAGACATCTGTCCAAAGGTTGATTCTCCTCCCACCCCCACCGACAAGCAGAGGGTGTGCCATGCTGTGTTTAGTCGCTCAATCATGTCCAGCTCTTTACAACCCCACGGACTGTATGTAGCTCGCTAGGCTCCTTTGTCCATGGGGATTTGCCAGGCAAGAATACTGGAGTGACAGTATTGACAGCCTCCTCCAGAGGATCTTCCCAACCCAGGGATTGAACCCAGGTCTCCCACATTGCAGGCGGATTCTTTGTCAGCCGAGCTACCAGGGAAGCCCTGATACGCAGAGGGTAAGAGCTTTTATAGACAGAAGGAGGGGGATACATGCAGAAACAGCAAGGTCATCTCTGACAGTCATCTTCAGATTGGTCATTGATGGTCTGACCAGCATCACCTTGGTTGTTTTAGGTACAGTTAACCTTCAGTTCCGGGGTCAGTTTGTTTCCATTTCTTGGAGGCCGACTCTTGGAATTGTGGCAGCTTATTTCATGGGTACAATCTGATCATCATGTAGTTAACTTCCTTACCTGGGGTTTCAATATCTATGAGACAGCTCACAGGATATGGCTCAGAATACTATCTACAGTCCTTGAGAAGGATTTGACTATGCTTAATGAGCACTATCATTATTTGGTCTCTTTGACTGTTTTCCTGTTTTCCTTTGTTTCTGAATTTTCTCACTTCTCTGATTAATCTTATTCTCAGACAAAAGGCAGGCTGAAGACATGGTGGGTCCTGCTCCATTTCAATAACAGATCTTTTCACTTCACCTCTGCTCCTCCCCTTTCTGTCCTCTTGGAGGCCCAAAGGAAGGCATTTTCTTTAATTTTTAAATCTACGATCTCTATTTTTGAGATGTGATTTTTCCCGGCCCTAGAGAAAAACAATTCTGAGCACATTAGAGACTTCTGGAAGGGGTAGGGGTTGGGGTTAAATAATAAAAGCTGAACTGGTGGGAAATGTGGCCCCATCACCCTATGGTGTTTGAGCCTGGAGTGATGAAAGCTGTTTTTGCACAACTACTCCTGGAGAAGGAATTTCAGAGCATGTTATTTTCTTCTCCTGCTCCCCTCATCCAGTCTACATTCCTTGTTGTTGCGTGTACGTGTTCAGTCATGTCTGACTCATGGACTCTAGCTCTGCCAGGCTCCTCTATCCTTGGATTTCTCCAGGCAAGAACACTGGAGTGGGTTGCCATTTCCTTCTCCAGGGAATCTTCTTGACCTAGGGATCGAACCCACATCTCCTGCATCCCCTGCACTGCAGGATGATTCTTTACCTCTTGAGCCACTGGGGCTTCCCAGGTCTACATTCCTGGGTACCTACAATAGTGCAACCAAGACTGTACACTCCAAAAAGCAACTTCACGTGCGATTCTTTTTCCTTTAGAAAAACTATACTTTTTGGCCACTTGAGACCTCAGGAAAGCTACGGTATAATCCATACCTTCAAGAGTGTCACCTCTCCAGAGAAGGGATCTGGACAATTCAACATTGGCTATCCTTAGCATCGACGAGTAACAGGGCATAGCAAGGACAGTGTTTGCCCTTCTACCCTGTAATCCAGCCACTAAATATCGAGCATCATCCTTATGCTTGTCCCAGTCCACAGGTTAGAGCACCAAACGGTCCATTTCCAAGTTCAGTCCTTTAGCGCCACCTGGTGCTAACTATTCTAATCACTCATTTAGCCAATAAAATGAAAAATGCCTTTGTATGATATACTTCAAGTCCCAACTACATAAAAGTCTGTTAAGCTCACATAAGAAGGTAAAATTTGGGCTGAATAGCAACATTAATATGGCTGTTCGTTCAGTGAATCACAGGGCATTGTTGTTGTTGTTGTTGTTTTTGTCATCGTTGTTGCCAACGGAACTCCAAAGAGGGGAATTTAAGAGAATAAGATATGGTAAGTTTTTCAACTTATCAATGAACTGCACTTGATGAGGCACAAGTAATACTTAATTGAAAATCTAACGAGTATAGTGTTCATTGTTAAGGAGATAATAACTCAAGTAACTAAAATGCTTAATAGAAAGTAAGCTTTCCATTATCCATAACAAAGAGTTATGTTTCCTTTTTACTTTTATATTTTAGGATATCCCCATAAAATAGAGATGTTTGTGCCCATCCCTCCATGAGAAAAGGAAAATACAAGAAATAATAGAAGCTGTGATGATTTCAGAATTATCTCAGGGACCTTGACATTACCATTCTGAAAATAAAGCTATTTCTACAAAAGGCAAAAACTATTCAGTACTCGAGGTGTTGTGTATGTATACATCAAAAGTCGATGTTATACTTTTCCCCAAAATTGAGTGCCACAAACATCTCTATTAATTTAAACCAGACTCTGCTACACAGGTACACACTTTATAAATGAATACATATTTGCAAATTCTCACATATAACCTGTCCCAACAGCTCAAGGTCTGAAAGAAATTAGTGACAACTCTGAGCTATAGGATGATGAGAATCATGTCATTTGAAAAATAAGTTTGTCCCTGGTGTATTGTTCTAAACAGAGTGTGGAGACTAAGAGGGAATTTATTAAACAAAAGCAATATAATCAAAATAACTAACTTTGGACCATTTATTAATACTATCTGGCCAGCACTGTTCTTAGTGTTTAACATGTATCATCTCATTTCATCTTCACAGGCACTTCATGAGGCCGCTACACACCTGATTCTTCTCACTCCTTGTCACTTATTAGCTCACACACAGTTGGTGAATGCGGTGATGTATATAACACATCATGCTGTTTCATACCTGATTTTTCCCAGCGTGTTAGGGTTTTTTAGCGATCAGAGACAAGCTTTCTCACAATGAAAGAGGAGGCTTGGCAATAAATAAAGACTTCGAGGAAAAAGAAAACATATATTCAAATGGAGGCTGATTCAGAGTTTTCAAAAACCACTAGTTGGGTGGGATTGATTGGGAGATTGGGACGGACATACATATCTATGTATAAAATAGGTAACTAATGAGAACCTACTGTAGAGCTCAAGGAACTCGACTCAGTGCTCTCTGGGGACCGAAAGGGGAGGTCACCAAGGACAAGAGGCTATATGTATAGGTGTAGCCGATTCACTTTGCTCTAGGGCAGAAACTAACACGTTGTAAAGCAACTATGTTGCTGTTATTCAGGCGCCCAGTCATGTCCAGCTCTCTGGGACCCCATGGACTGCAGCACCCAGGCCTCCCTGCCCCTCATCATCTCCTGATGTTTGCCCAAGTTCATGTTCATTGCTTCGGTGATGCCATCCAGCCATCTCATCCTCTGACACCCGCTTCTCCTTCTGCCTTCAGTCTTTCCCAGCATCCCTGGTGCTGGAAAGCAACTACACTCCAATAAAAAATAAAAAAAATAAAAAAACCACTAGTTTTCCATTGTGTTAATGCAATTGGTGAAGCTTCAGGTGCTAACAAAAAAGCCGTGAAATATATCTTCCTTATTAAAACTGTGCGTTAATGACGGTTAGAAACAATGCCCTCCGGGATGTATAACATGATCTGAAGGACCCACAACTGGAAGGAGGAATGTCAAGGTTGCAAAGTATTGGCTAACTGTAATTCTAGGTGCCAATCCCTGTAGAGAACGACACTAGTATTTTATTAGGATTGCTATGATTTTTATTAGCGCTCTCATGACAGTTTCACAGGTTATATTTTGTCTGCCCCAACCCTACTTTTCCCAGGTGACTTTTAGTACATGATTTTTCAGGACACATTTTTTTCTTTCAGAAATGAGTAGATATGATAAGTGAGATAAAGGCGGAAACATATACCATCATCATTCCCATTTCACAGCTGAAGAAACTAAGGCACCAAGAATTAAACAATCTTTCCAAGATCACACAGCAACTGTAGGAGGAAGCCACAATTTGGCTACAGGTTTTGCTTTAAAAAGAAAAAAAAAAAAAAAACATTTAGCAGCACCACACTGCATGTGGGAATCTTAATTCCTTGACCAGAGATCAGACCTGCCCCAATCCCCTCACACCTCCCAGTCCCCATTCCCAGCATTGGAAGTGTGGAGTCTTAACCACTGGACCACCAGGGAAGACCCTGACCCTATCTCAACTGTAACCTCAGAAATGCCCTGAACCAGAACAACCAGCTAAGCCATTCCTGCAGTCTCCTGACCCTCAGACCTGTGAGATGATAAATGTCTGTTGCCCTAAACTTCTAAATTTGGGGATAACTTATTATATAGCAATAGACATATTCTCTAGTAAGTAAAGCAAGTGGCAAAACATTGTGCACACTCTGATTCCTTTTTTGCTTAGAATATATCAAGGCATAAGTAGAAAACAAATCATAGATACTGCTATCTCTAGGTGGAGAAACTATCTGTATTTTTCTCCTTTTAACTTATTATTTTCCTACTTTTCCACACTGAATCTCTTTGTTTCTATAATAAAAAGCAATTGTTACTTTTGATTTGCTTTATAAATGAAAAATAGGTCAATGTAGGGAAAGGCTTTGATAATAAACGAGACACAGAGCTTGTACCAGAGCGAGAACAGTGTCAAAAAAGAAAACACAAGCGATGTTTGAAAGAAGAAAGAGGCAGAACTTGCTGAATGACCTAACGCAGGAGATGAAAGACCAGGAGGAAAAATGGAGTCAACACAGATCTCATTGACTGTGCATTTAGTCACCCTGTTCTGTAGTTTCAAAGTCTGGCTGTGTGTCACCTACTATCCCAGGAGCACTGCCCTCTCTCCACTACAGAGATGTTGATCCATCTACCTTTGGTGCCACTCCAAGACTCTTCAGCCACTGGGCATGAATCTCAGAGAAACTTCTCTCGTTTTTCAAGGAAGATGAAAGACTACAATCTTAGGCATGCTTGCCTTAACTCCTATTATCGCAGCCCAGGGCTGGATGTCAGTTTGGTTCAAATTCATTCCATTTGTTGCATAGCTGGTATTCATTAAACATTTTCTAGGTGCCAGCACTAAGCTCCACGCTCATTTTTTTTTTCTTTTTTCTTTCTTTTTTATTGGAAATATAGTTGATTTACAATGTTGTGTTAGTTCAGATGTACAGCAAAGTGATTATTAAGATATATAAATATATTCTTTTTTCAGATTTTTTTCCATTACAGGTATTACAAGATAATGAGTGTAGTTCCCTGTATGATGCAGTAGGACCTGTGTTTATCTATTTTACATACAGTAGTGTGTATCCGTTAATCCCAAACTCCCAATTTAACCTCCCCCACTTTGCCCTTTGGTGACCATAAAATTGTTTTCTGTGTCTGTGAGTCTGTTTCCATTTTGTAAATAAGTTCATCTGTATCATTTCTTATATATGGTGTCAGTTTTTCCTCAGAACTTTTCCTGTAAGTAGTGTAAGTATTCCTTCAGTGATTTAAAGAGGAGGAAACTCTGTGTTGAGAGAGATTACTGACTTTGCTAGTTAATGGCAAAGCTGGGTGCGAACTCAGTTCCATCAAAAGAAACAGAGTAACCCTCTAGCAGCTGTGTACAGCTAACCCAACATGCCTCCTGGGAAAGACCTGAGTTGCTGGTTAGCACCATGGGGCTGTGGGTTTGGTGTTGGTTTTTCGGTGCTGGTGTTTATTTCCTCCCCATTGGCTCAGACGGGAAAGAATCCACCTGCAATGGCAGAGACTTGGGTTTGATACCTGGGTTGGGAAGATTCCTGGAGAAGGGAACAGCAACCCACTCCAGTATTCCGGCCTGGAGACTTCCATGGACAGAGGAGCTTTGCTACAGTCCATGGGGTCATAGAGTCAGACACGACTGAGCAAATGTCACTTCACTTCATTTTTGCTAATGTGAAGGAAGCTGTCAATTGTTTGGTGATAGAAGAAAAGGAAACAACAGTGCTTTTAAACAGCAGGCTCTGAATTCTGTCAGTGGGAATATTCACAGAAGAATAGGAACTTCATTAAGCCATAAAAAATAAATAAGTAAATAATGGTTTCCAGAAAAAGGAGACCAAGAAACAGATGTTTCTCAGAGCTCACAGGGGTGTTGAGCAGGAATATGAGTAAAAGAAAAATAAAGGAGCATTCTCCCAAGCACCCCTTATTCTGGATGAAAAGCAAAGAAGAAAAATGAGAGGGAATGAGAGAAAGGAGAAGGCTGCTAAAAGGAAAAAGAAACCAAAGAAGGGATACGCTGGGAAGGAATCCGAATGGGGGCAGGGGAGAGAGAGAGGCTGGAGAACCGAGATCAAGGGACTGCAGTAAAGAGAGGAGGAAGGACCAAGGGAAGGAGGGGTGAGGAGCATCCTGGAGTTCCTGCCGTGACTCCCCAGGAGCCCCTTCACAAGGAAGAAAAAGGGCCTTTCTCAAAGAAGCCTTTACATTCTTTCTTTTATAGTCTCATTTCCCAAAAGGGATTTCTGAGAGGGGAAAAGCCTCCAGTCTTCAATGAACTCCAAAAGTTTAAGGACTCTCTTTAATTAGTTTCTTAACCTCCAGAGTGAATAGCAAGTTTTGCGCTATAGACAGACCTCTTTCTCTGATGGTACACACACACACACACACACACACACACACACGCTCACATGCACACACACATATGCAAACACTCACACACTTAGGCATAAACATCATGTATGCACAGCCACACCCGCACACTCACACACATACAGCCACACCAGTGCCCATTTACACAAATGCACACACACTCACATGCAGACACATACACTCACACCGCTGCATTAGGCGCCCCCCGCTCACCTCTCTTAGTATCTGAGGGCCTGCGCTTTGCCCTGTAGTGGGTCCTCCTGGGGCTTTCTCTTCCTTGGGAACTGAGCCCTGTGCCTTGAAATTCTAATTCCATTCCCGTACAAAAAAAGTTTTCTTTTGTTTTGTTTTTTAATCCTATACACTCTAAGAAAGCAGTTTAAGATCTGACCAATTCTAATTAATTAACCCACTTTTTAAAACAAAAGTTGAGGAAAGAAAGATGGGAGGAGAAACAGAAGAAGGGAGGGAGGGAGGGAAATACATAACCCTCACTGAGAGCCTGCAAGGCGCCCGTGCTGTGATAAATGTCTGAATTCATTCAAGCCGCTGTAACAGAAATATCCCAAACTGGGTGGCTTCTAAATAACAAATATTTATTACTCCCAGTTCTGCAGGCTGGGAAGGGGTGAGGGATCCCTCTGGGGTCCCTTTCATAAGGGAACTAATCCCATTAGTAAGAGCTCCACCCTGCACCCTGGAGACCTAATCCTAAAGCCATCATCTTGGGGTTTGGGGATTCAACCTCTGAATTGTGGGGGAGCATGAACATCCGGTCCACTGCACTGAGTTCTACATTCGTCCTCTCATTTATTTCTAAAAACAATTTAAGGAGGTAGATTTATTATCCTCTTTTGAAGATAAGGAAATAGAGGCTCAGGAATGTTAGATCGTTTGTCCAAAGGCACTCAGTTAGCTCCGAACCAGATGTGAACCCAATCTGCCTGGTGTGAGTATGGAATTGAGAAATCTGTGTGGGAGGAGGGGGGTCAGGGGCGCTACACGTAGAGATTGCCTGAGCACAGAGCTCCCTGAAGGAAGGCAGTGTCTTGTTTTGCCTCACTGCAGACTCCTTTTGTTTCCTACTCTTGTTTCACTTCCTTCCTATGCTCCTATGCTATCCAGTCATATTTTAAGTATCCTTTGAAGTCTCTGTAAATCTGTTTTTTAAAAGCACTCCTTTAAAATGTATATAAACCAACTAATTTTTTTTTAAATATGTACACAGTATAAATTCCAAATCCCCTAGGACCATGGTGGCTCAGTGGCGATAACATTGATGGAGGCTTGATGTAGGTTTGGGCTGTGAGAGGGGCCTAAGCCTGGTTGCATTCTCCAAATCAGACTTGACCTGCCACAGGTTTCCTGAATGAGTCTGGTCAGTTGTTACTGCACAACATGTGATAACAGGATTTCCCACGAGGTGTTTTAGAAAGGTTTTGAAGTGCTTGGGTGAAAAGAACCATGATACATCTCTCTCTCTCTTTTTTTCTCTTGAATGTCAATACCTCACACCTACTTTTCAGTTACCTTTTAAGAGTAGCTGAAATGTGTTGTGCTCCAAAACTGCTGACTCTGAATGAGGAATTGGTCACTGAAAGTAAATGAGGGCTTTTTTCAAAACAGTGAAAGGAGCCCAGTGATGCCCCAGATTTTCTTGTACAAGATAGCTCTTCCTCACTCCACAATAGCAGCAAGGCCTTCAGGTCACAAACAGGCCCCAAGCAGTCAGACAGACCTGAGTTCAAATCCTGCCTTCAGCACGAACTAGCCCTATGATCTCTGGCAAATTATTTTACCGCTCTGGCCTCTCGTTCCTTGTTTGTGAGATGCAAATAATAACAGTACCCATCTCAAACTTTGTTATGACAATTAAACCAGATACTGGATATAATGTGACCTGTGAATATGAGTTGCTACTCTCAACATCATTAGCAGCAGCCGTGGCACCATCCTTCAGATGGGTGTTTATCCTTTTTTTTCCTATGTGTCCTTTCTTAGGGCTGACACAACAGAGGTTTTGGATGGTGATGGGATTCATTATGGACCTCGCAGGAAGTACTGGGAACTCCGTTTTATTGACAGAAAACCTTTCCGAGTCACTCTTCCCCTACCCACTGCCAGGGTTCTGACACGATCTTCCTTAAAGCCCTTACCAGCTGCCGGCCAATACCATTGCTGCCTCCCCCACCGCTTCCCTGCTCCCATCTGTAGGATTCACCCAGGCCACCATCCACGTGGAAACTGAAGGCAAGGTTACAAGCAGCTAGGAAGGCAAGAAGTTTTGTTGTCCAAGTCAAGGAAGATAGAGGCATTAAACACTCAGGACTCCCCTCCACCTCTTTGTTTCTGCTCTTCATAGAATTTGGATCTTTTTATGGGATTTAGGAGACAGCAGAATTAGGAGGAAAACTGGAGGACTAGATTGACATTTACACAAGCACTTAAGTAGGATTGCTCCTAAGGTTTGTGGGGCCCGGGCAACTATTTTTTTACAGGACCTCTGTCTGTATAAATAATTTGAGTCACCAAAATTTGTATATTAGCACAGCTGGTGGCGCAGTTCCTTGTGATCCCATGAAAGAAACACCAGTCAAGCAACAAGAGCTATCCTCTCTCTAAGCAGCCCACCCCCAAAAGGTCCCTGGTTCCAGGATGACATCACAAACATGAGGCTCAGGTCTCCTGGGGCATCTGGTCAACCCCAAAGAACAGCAGAGAATGGGAAGATGCCCTGAAGGTAGGAATGAGCACCATGGGTCCTGGTACAGGGTCAAGGAGTCCCATCTGGATGGCACTGCCGACTCTGACTCTCCAGTATCAAAGGAGAAATGAGAAAAGTTCAAGGTAGGAACTTCAAAGACCAGACACCCCCAAGGGGCAGCGCTGGTCCAGGGACCCTGTTTGCCCAGGTCTCAGGACAGGTCTGCATTTGATTCCAGACTCTGTATGGAAATTTCCCTCTCTGTGTCAGGCCCAGAAAGAACACTGTCTCCCTCCTCTCACAGAGAATGAACGTCATGACATTCTCTTAAATTCTAGGCCATACATTCTTCTCCTTTTTAAGTTATCCAATATCTCAAGGACCAAAGCTATGGGTTGTTGTTGTTTTTGTTTAGTTGCTAAATGATGTCTGACTCTTTGCAACTCCATGGACTGTAGTCCTCCAGGCTCCTCTGTCCATAGGACTCTCCCTCCTAATGCTATTACCATGAACTATTTGCCCCATTAGTGACATGGCAGATAGAGATAAAAAACAGTTAGGGCTGAATCTAGGACAGAGGGGTCAGCCAGTTTAATTCTACCAGGAGCTATTTGCGAGTTCAGTGTTTTTGCTTGGAAAGTTGTTTATAATATAACTGGACTCCAGTGCAGGTCTGCACCTAACATTTGCAGACCTAGGGTAACAATATGAATGGAGGCACCTGGCCCACAGCTCACTCCTTTCTCTGGTTCCTCCTCTGGTTCTGCCCAGATCATGAAAGACCTTTTCCATGTGCATATGAGTATCCCAGCTCACTCAGTCAATCTCTACATCCCACCACCCCTGCCAAACAGCCACTCCTTGGCCACTCTTTGGGTACTTAGGTAACAGGCACCATTAACCCTTAAAAGGACAGGCCTGGAGAAGAAACTCATGCAACTCTTGGTTCTTAGGCAGGGAATTCAATGTCCCTGGTACAAACAGGGTGGCATGGGCTCCATGTGGGCACCTCCCTTGGCCTCCAGGACTTCTCATCCCAGGGGAAGGTACAGCTCAAAGAGGGCCAGACCTGGCCCTTGTAGGCATGGGACCAGATCAGAGGCCCATCTCCCTAGGCCTAAGAATAATACACTTGTACCTATAATTTCCAAACCCACACACCACCCTCTACTTCACTTTTCAGTTTCTACTTCCTCAATCTCCTTCAACCTACTCCCCTACAACTCCTTTTTTCTCCTCTATAAGAATTCCTAGTTCCTATTTTTGAGTCATCCTGATTCTGACCTTGAAGTTGTGTTACACACAAAAAAGGAGATATTATATCTTTTTTAGAAGTCTACAGAAACTGAATATTTATGATATGCCACATCAAGATGTCCTGGTAAAGAAATGTAATTCTTGTCACCTATGGCTACTGAAAAATGACTTTCTGGATATACTAGTGGCACTTTTTATCTTTCACAGGCTGACAGATAATGGGATTGCAAGTTTCAAGCAGTAATCTCCCTCATCTGATTGTGGTTTCTGGAAGAAGAAGAAAAAAAAAGGCAACACAGTTCTATAGAGAGGTGAACAGACAAGCAAACAAAATAACACTGCAGGCAAGAAGTCCCTGTTCTGTAAGAGATCTGAGGTAACTCACACTCTTTCCAGGGGAGTTGGCATTGTTCAGCCTTGTGATGAAAGGGTAAAACAGAGGCTATAAGATCTGCCCCAGAAGTCAAATCCAGGGTTGGCCGACTCCAGAATCAAAGTGCTTTCACATTTCATGATATCCTGATGTCACAATATGTGGTCTTAAAAAATAGATCGTATCTTTCTTTTCTTTGAAGCCATGTAACACTTTACTTGTAATTTCCTTATGGCAGTTTTGATGTAATAAAAAATAAATATTTGGTCTTTGTCCCCAGTTCCTGTGCTCCTAAAACCCTTGGAGTCCCCAGAGTGATAAGAATGTCTTTTGTAGGCTATTGCAATGAAGGAAGGGGTTCTAGCTAGCTTCTGGATGGGGGCTGGTCTCTAGAAAAACCAGGCCTGGATTAGAAGCTTGGAACTATCAGCCCTACCTTTCAACCTGCAGAGAGGGAATAGGGGCTGGAGACTGAGTCCAGTCACCAAAAGCCAATGATTTAACCATTCATGTGTGATGAAATCCCTGAACAACAGGGTTCAGAGCTCTTCTGGGTTGGTGGGTATATCCACATGCTGGGAGGGTGGTACACCCCAAGCCTATAGAACAGAAGCTCCCATGCTCAAGACCCTTCCAAACCTCATGCGTACTTCTTCACCTGGTATTCGTTTGTATCCTTCATAATATCCTTTATAGTAAACTGGTAAATATAAGTGTGTTCCTAAGTTCTGTGAGCCATCCTAGCAAATTACCAAACCTAAGGAGGATGTTGTAGGAACTCCCAGTTTAGAGCTAGTAGGTCAGGAGTATGGGAGGCCCAGGATTTGTGACTGGCATCTAAAGCAGGGCACAGACTTGTGGGAGAGAGTCCTTGAATTAGGGGGTCTGCACTCCAAGTAGTATCGGAATTGAATTGAATCACTGAACACCAAGCTAGTGTCTGAAGAATCAGAGAATTGACAGTTGGTGTTAAAAACACCCTGGAGTGGTTATTTGGCAATGTCCTATATTATAGTCATTTGTGCTGGTTTTTCCCTCCTATTGGTTGTATTTTCTTTGAGGGTAAAACCTGGGTCATAATATCATTGTAATTCTTATGATACCTAACACAGGGCCTGGCCCACAATAAAACATTAATGAATAGTGTTGAATAGGTTCAAATTTGTTCGACTGACAGCTCCTTGGGTCTTCTTATGCTGGTGAAAGTTTAGGAAGGTTGGGCTGGGCCAGGTTGGGTGATGGCTTGTAGTCACAAGGCATTTAAAGATCACAGCATTCACCAAAAGATGTGTCTCCAAGCTTTCTCACACACAGCAACACAGAACGGGAAGGGCTACTGAAAAAAGTAGAGACTGGGCAACAAGCTGAGTCCAGTCATGAAGTAACTGGCTCTGAGCCACACTACCTGGCAGTTTGGTAACTCAGATTCATGCTTCCGCAATATTTTGTACCTTGCCATATAGAATGGACTTCCAGATCACACTCAAGTGACTTAAACTTCAGTGTTACAATCATAAACTGCCAGAGTCTACTATGTGGGAAAAATCGCTGCACATTCTAATAAACTGAGAAGGAAAGAAAGGGAGGGAAGGAGGCAGGGCCTGCATGACCAATCAGTGCAACATGTAAGACAAATGTCGCACACAACAGTCTTAACTGGACAAGCCATGGCCATGCGTGCCCGCCAAGGCTCAAATTCTAAAATGCTTCAATCCTTCAATTCAGCCTGAGGAAACTCATACTAGTTGTAGCAAAGGATTCAATAAAGCAAGACCTGACTGGACTCCTAACTCTTAACCACAAAAGACCACTTGTGGGTTTTGTAGCTATTTTAGTTCACTCCCTGCACCAGAGTCCATTTGACTCCCTCTAGGATAATCTCCCGTATATCACACAATCTAGTCTCAAAAGCCTCAGGTGGTGGGATTTTCAGAGCTTCCCTGGGGAAGTTATTCTTAAAGTTGAACAGCCAGGGTGTTTTTCCTGACATTGAACATCCATCTTGCCTTTTCTTAACATCATCCCCATTATCCTATGGCATAAGCTCCTGCTCACTCTCCTCTCTTAGTGTTTACTGATGCATTTCCCAGGGGTACTTACTTCAGCAGCTATGCACTAGAGCCTCAGAGATCAAGAAACGGCTGAGAAATGAAATGACAAATAAAGGCTCTTCCCATCTGGCTGGCATAAGCAGAAACGAGATGGGAGCCTAAAATTTCAATAAAGAAGGGATCATCATCAATCCACACTCTGTTGTCACAGAGCCCCACAACAACAGGGGAATAACTCTGCAGGGAGTGATCCTCTGCCGGTGGGACCCTGTTCTCACTGTGATTCATTTTTCACAACCTCATGAGCTCAACTTTCCCCAAAATGATTTTATGAAACACCAAATCTATCTTACCATATGTGTCTTTAATTGCATCCATCCCACTTGTTATACCTTTTATCTTACTGTGCTGCATGTGGAAACAGTTGCCTGGTGCATAAACTCTCACTGTACAAAGTTTTGAGAGTTGAGCAGTAAGGTGGCCTGGTATTCCCATCTCTTTAAGAATGTTAACTGTGTGGATCACAACAAACTGCGAAAAATTCTTAAAGAGATGGGAATATCAGACCACCTGACCTGACTCCTGAGAAATCTGTGCGCAGGTCAAAGCAACAGTTAGAACCGGACATGGAACAACACACTGGTTCCAAATTGTGAAAGGAGTACGTCAAGGCTGTATATTGTCACCCTGCTTATTTAACTTATAATGCAGAGTACTTCATATGAAATGCCGAGCTGTATGAAGCACAAACTGGAATCAAGATTGCCGGGAGAAATATCAATAACCTCAGATATGCAGATGACACCACCTTTATGGCAGAAAGTGAACAAGAACTAAAGAGCCTCTTGATGAAAGTGAAAGAGGAGAGTGAAAAAGTTGGCTTAAAACTCGACATTCAGAAGACTAAGACCATGGCATCTGGTCCCATTACTTCATGACAAATAGATGGGGAAACAATGGAAACAGTGAAAGACTTTATTTTTTGGGCTCCAAATCACTGCAGATGGTGACTGCAGCCATGAAATTAAAAAGACACTTGCTCCTTGGAAGAAAAGCTATGACCAACCTAGACAGCATGTTAAAAAGCAGAGACATTACTTTGCCAGCAAAGGTCCATCTAGTCAAAGCTGTGGTTTTTCCAGTAGTTGCGTATGTGTGTGTGTGAGAGTTGGACTATAAAGAAAGCTGAGCACCGAAGAATTGATGCTTTTGAACTGTGGTGTTGGAGGAGATTCTTGAGAGCCCCTTGGAAGGCAAGGAGATCCAACCAGTCAATCCTAAAGGAGATCAGTCCTGAATATTCATTGGAAGGACTGGTGTTGAAACTGAAACTCCAATACTTTGGCCACCTGATGCAAAGAACTGACTCATTTGAAAAGACCCTGATGCTGGGAAAGATTGAGGGCAGGAGGAGAAGGGGACGACAGAGGATGAGATGGTTGGATGGCATCACTGACTTGATGGATGTGAGTTTGAGTAGGCTCCGGGAGTTGGTGATGGACAGGGAAGCCTGGCGTGCTGAAGTCCATGGGGTCCGAAAAAGTTGGATATGACTGGGGGACTGAATTGATTCCTCTCTCTCTCTCTTTATCTGTATGCTTTAATGGCCTCTCACATTCTACCTTATATTATGGTTTTCTGAAGTTCATAACTTATTTTCCTGGCTAGATAATAAGCTCTTTGCTGGCAAGGAGCTTACCCCTATTACGAAAGGGTAAGCCCACACTCAAGTCAGAGATATATTGCGATTCATCTTTGAATTATCTTTGTATTCACAACCTGGTATGGTGTTTGGCACTTAGTAGTCACAGAATGAATACAAGAATGAAAATCAATCAATCTCAATATAGTGAAACCCATCAGACTAAAGAGAGCAATTAATACCTGAAGTGAACATGCAAAAATTGCTAAGTGGAGTAGAAGGTGTATTCCTTTCTACACATGGGGCTTGCACTAGCCAGGGGTCTCCAGAGAAACAGCATCAGAAGGATACATACATAGAGAGAGGTATGAGGAGATTTGTTCTAGGACCTGGTTTATGTGATTATGAAGGTTGAGAAGTCCCACAATCTGCTGCCTGGAAGCTAGAAAATTAGGAAAGTTGCAGGCGTAATTCAGCCCCAGTCAGAAGGCCTGAGAACCAGGAGGCTGATGGGGTAAGTTCCAACCTACATCAGAAAGACCAAGAACCAGGAGCACCAACGTCTGGGGGCAGAAGATGGAAGGCCCAGCTTAGGCAGAGAGAGCAAATTCCTCCACCAGTTTGTTCTATTCAAGCCCTCAAGAGATTGGAGGATGCCCACCTGCACTGATGAGGGTAAACTTCTTTACTCAGTCCCCTGATTGAAATGCTCGTCTTCTCCTGAGATACCCTCACAGACACACCCGAAATAATGTTTCACCAGTTATCTGGACATCCCTTAAGCCTAATCAAGTTGACACAAAAAGTTAACCATCACAGGGTTTGTGGGGATATCAAATCTCTTTGGCAGTGCTTACCACTCAATTTATTTTTTGCCTAGAATCCTAGTTTAGAAATTTTTGAATTAGAATCAACCCACAAAGAATAAAAGAAACAGCTCAAACTTTTCCTCCTAATAAGATGATTATTGTTTAGTCTTTTGCTTCCAAACGTGCAAAGCCTTTGAGAGCAGTTAAAAAGTGCTTTCTCAAACTTGTAGACCACAAACCAACTTCTGTGGCTAGGCAATCTCCACTATCCATTATCCAATGATTTGGAAAGATGTGAAAACTTTGCCAATATTTGGTGATTTATACTTTCCAAGAGGAGTTGAAAACAGAAAATGTAGATATTTTCAAACCATGAAACTTGGCAAATTCCACTCACACCTGTCACCCCCAAAGTTTGAGCACAATCCCAGCCTCTCTCCACATGAAGAACTGCTGAACAACTCTGGGAAAATTATTTTCCCCTGAACTCAATGGCTGGTGAGAAACCCTAGAGAAGAGAAACAAGAAAAGAAGCAAAAGGAAGACTAGAATACTGATCTACATTAAGCTGACTCAACTAAATAAACAGTGAGACTCAACTGCTACTCTTCACAACGCAGGGGGATGCTTCCGTTTTATTGCGATCATAAATTCTGACCAAAAAGTGACAGCGTATTAGCATTTCAATCAAGGTAGCTTCATACAGACACACACATACACACACACACACACACACACACACACACACAATGTGCAAATACACACTCTCACGTACACGTCTCTTGGCCAGCCCACTCAGCGCTGTGTGTTGAAAGCTTTATGAAAGGAAAGCCTGGAGGATGTCCACAGACCGCTGACAAGATTCAAAGGGATGGAATTTTACAAATCTTTATAAAAGAACCAGGAGCCTTGCCAATGGGAATTTGAAATATGTCCCTCCACTCCTCTGGCTGTACAGAAGAAAAAAATCATAAACCACTTGCAGAGGATATACATTCCCACAGAACACATCGCCCTCAAGCTAAACGCTCACTGTCTTTTCTTCTTCCTTAAGAAGTAGGAATCAGTGACATTACTGGGGCAATACAGATCCGCCTGACTCTTTCAATCACTTGGCAAATTATAAAACAGGGCTATGTCACTTCAGCTATTGAAATAAGGAGGCAAGTCAGCATTACCAAATAAGCACGCGCAGTGCAGGGGTGTAAGAAATGGGGCAATATTTCAAGTGCTTGGGAAGTGACAAATTTTATGTTGAGCCACATCCACTGCAGGGCACCATATGATATTTCTTCAGGTGCCGACACTGCAGGAGGGTAAACTGTTCCGTGCACATTTGTAAAGTATTTCTATTCCACCAGCTTTCTTGCCTGTCGGAAAAATAATAGCGGTACTTTGCACTTATGCCAGATGAGTTTTATAATGGAAGTCATGGCCCGTTTCTAAGTAAATTCTTAAATCACCAGCTTTTTAGTGAAATGGAATTGTCTACACTGATCTTCCAGATAAAAGATGCTTTTTTTTAGAAAATGATTGTCGCAGAATAGGAGACTTAATTCAACCGCATGCTTCTGAAGATTGTGGAAAGTGAAGTAAAAACCAGGATTTATTGAGTGAAATGCCAGACACTGAGTAGGCACTCGCTATGCAATTTCACTAAATCCTAATAATCAATCTACAAGGAAAGAACAACTACCTCCATATCAGAGAGGAAGCAGTCAAACAGGCTAAAACACTTGCCCAGGAACACAATGTTCAGAAGTGGCAGAAATGAGACTTGAAAACCTAGGTCTTATGAAAACCTACCCTCTTCAAATGCTGTATGCTAACTGCCAACTTGGATCAAAGTAGCCTAGATAATCTTGCCCTGGCTTTTGTACCAATGCCCACAGGTATTCAGACATATAGACTATATGCTCTCATATAACTGCTGGTCATAATCACAGGTATGGTCAGAAGAATTTTTTTTAAAGAGTTGAGTGGGAAGCTAAAGGTCATCTAATTCATCCTCCTGTTTGTTCATTTATTCATTCAACGAATATTTATTGGGTCTTCCCTGGTAGCTCAGTTGGAAAAAAAGAAAAAAAAAGAAAAAATCTGCCTGCAATGCAGGAGACCATGGTTTGACTCCTGGGTCAGGAAGATCTGCTGGAGAAGGGATAGGCTACTCACTCCAATATTCTTGGGCTTCCCTGGTGGCTCAGACGGTAAAGAATCTGCCTGCAATGTGGGAGACTTGGGTTCAATCCTTGGGTTGAGAAGATCCCCTGAAAAAGGGAATGAATGCCCACTCCAGTATCCCAGCCTGGAGAATTCCATGGACTGTATAGTCCAAGGGGTCACAAAGAGTAGGACACATATTTATTGAGTACCTATAGGTTACGCCTATGGGACTTCCCTGATGGCTCAGACGGTAAAGCATCTGCCTACCATGCGGGAGACCTGGGTTCAATTCCTGGGTCAGGAAGATCTCCTGGAGAAGGAAATGGCAACCCACTCCAGTACTCTTGCCTGGAAAATCCCATGGACAGAGGAGCCTGGTAGGCTACAGTCCATGGGGTCGCAAAGAGTCAGACACGACTGAGCGACTTCACTCTTCACTATTGGTCATGCACTGTTCTAGACACTGAGAACATGGGATTAAACAAACATATAGCATCTCTAGTGTCAGAGATCTTCTATTTCAATAGTGAGGACAGGTAATAAATAATACCTTTACTATTGTGAAACCTGGAAGACACTGTGGTAACCAAGTGATGATGGTTAACATTTGCAATATGTTAGGTGGATGTCATTTATCCCTGATAGGATGCAATTAAAAGGGTACTTCTCAGGACTTCCCTAGTGGTCCAGTGGCTAAGACTTCATGCTCGTAATGCAAAGGGCACAGGTTCAATCCCTGGTTGGGGAACTAAGATTCCGCATACCTCACAGCACACCCAAAAAGAAGAAAGAAAGAAACTGCCAGACTGTTTTACTAGTAGTATTATGTCCTAAAATAATATGATATGTAACCTTTTTAGCATGTAATATCATGAGGGGAGTACTTGAGAGTTCCAGTTCCTTCATATCCTCACCAGAAATTAGTATGGTCAGTGTGTTTAATACAGGACATTCTAATAGGTGTGTGAGTGCATGCTCATTCAATCATGTCTGGCTCCTTGCAACTCCAAGAACTGTAGCCCGCCAGGCTCCTCTGTCCATGGGATTTTCCAGACAAAATACTGGAGTGGATTGCCATTTCCTACTTCCTAATAGGTGTGTAGTGTTGTTTTCTTGTGGTTTTGATTTGCATTTCCCTAAGGACTAATGATGTTGAATTTCTTTTCACCTGTATATCTTCTTTGATGAAGTGTCTGTTCTAACCTTCTGCACTGCATGTTTTTATAAGGGCCTCAAATGGCACCCTACTCCAGTACTCTTGCCTGGAAAATTCCATGGATGGAGGAGCCTGGTAGGCTGCAGTCCATGGGGTCGCTAAGAGTCGGGCACGACTGAGCGACTTCACTTTCACTTTTCACTTTCATGCATTGGAGAAGGAAATGGCAACCCACTCCAGTATTCTTGCCTGGAGAATCCCAGGGACAGAGGAGCCTAGCGGGCTGCCGTCTATGGGGTAGCACAGAGTCGGACATGACTGAAGCAACTTAGCAGCAGGAGCAGCAGCAAAAGTTGAGGTACAGGGTAATATCAGGAGCAAAACTTTTTACCTCTTTTTTCTCCCTACAACCTCTCTTCCCATTCTTACAAAATCTGAACTTTCTGCAAGAAGTTTTTCAGTATTTTTTAAATAATAGTTTACTTTTTAAAGCAGACTTAGATTCACACCAAAGTTGAATAGAAGGTAGATATTTACTATGTAACTCATGCCCCTCCCCTGGCCTCCATGAACTTCAGTAGCATGTTTCTTACAACTGATGAACCTACATGGATACATCATTATCAGAGTCCATAGTTTACTTCAGGGTTCACTCTTGGTGTTGTGCATTCTGTGGTTTGGTGGTAGAGGTTTTAGTCCCTTAGTTGTGTCTGATTCCTGTGACCCCATGTAATGTAACCCACCAAGCTCCTCTGTTCATGAAATTTCCCAGGCAAGAATACTGGAGTAGGTTGCCATTTCTTTCTCCAGGGGATCTTCCCGACCTAGGGGTCTAACCTGCATCTCCTGCATTGCAGGTTGATTCTTTACCACTGAACCACTCTGCGGTTTGGACAAATTTATACTGGTGTGTATCCACCATGATACCTAAAATATCATACAGGGCAGTTTCACTGCCTCTGTGCTTCAATTATTCATCCTTACTGTCTCCATCATTTTGCCTTTCCTAGAATGTCATATAACTAGAGTAATATAGTATTTTCAGACTGACTTCTTCACTTAATATGCATTTAAATTCCCTCCATGGCCTTTCAAGGATTGATAATTCATTTCTTTTTATTGCTGAAAAATATTCCATTGTTTGGATGAACCACAGTTTAACATTTCACCTACTGAAGGACATCTTGGTTGCTTCCAAGTGAGGGTCCTCTTATTACTGGGTCCCCCTGGGCCTCCAGGAATTTGTCAATTGCAGTTCAGGTTCTACTACCCTGGCACTGGTGTCCACGGAGGCTTCTGCTTTGGGGTTTGTGCTCTCAGTTCAGTTCAGTCACTCAGTCGTCCGACTCTTTGTGACCCCATGAATCACAGCATGCCAGGCCTCCCTGTCCATCACCAACTCCCAGAGTCCACCCAAACCCATGTCCATTGAGTCGGTGATGCCATCCACCCATCTCATCCTCTGTCGTCCCCTTCTCCTCCGGCCCCCAATCCTTCCCAGCATTAGGGTCTTTTCCAGTGAGTCAACTCTTTGCATCAGGTGGCCAAAGTATTGGAGTTTCAGCTTCAAGATTAGTCCTTCCGAGGGGAGGAGCCAAGATGGCAGAGGAGTAGGATGGGAGACCACTTTCTCTCCTACAAATTCATCAAAAGAATATCTGAACGCAGAGCAAACTTCACAAAACAACTTCTGATCGCTAGCTGAGGTCATCAGGCGCCCAGAAAAGCAGCCCATTGTCTTCGAAAGGAGGTAGGACAAAATATAAAAGATAAAAAGTGAGACAAAAGAGCTAAGGACGGAGATCCGTCCCAGGAAGGGAGTCTTAAGCGGCATTGCTTGGGGTAGGGTCCGGGCTTGAGTGCCCTGAGGACAATCGGAGGGAGCTTCTGTGAGTTGCCAACTTGAACTGTGGGAGAGCAAAAGAGAGAGAGAAAGTTAACCCGCCCGAACACACTGCCGGCCATTCGCAGAACAAAGGGACCGAGAAAGTCCAGAGAAGAGCTCGCAGGCTGTGGACCGGCCCAGACCCGCCGGAGGCAGGAGGCAGGGGGGAGGGGAAGGTCACGGCGAGACACAGGGCGCAGGCACCCGACCGGCTCAGGTGGGGACTGGGGCTGGGGACACAGAGGGCAGAAGGCGCAGGCACCCGATTGGCGCCAGAGGAAACTGAAACTGGTACCGTGGAAGGGAGTGGGCGCGCCACACCTGGGGAGAGTGCGCCCATCAAGCCCCTGGCTGCCTGGACCTTTCTGACGGGGAAGGCACAGAGAGCAGGCGCAGCTTTTTGCTCCGCGCTTCTGTGGAACACCCTAGGGCTGGAACCGCGCACAGCGCGGGCGCGCTCCATATAGAACAGCCGGGAGCCTGAGCAGCGCTGACGGGGAAAGCAGCACCAGCCCGTCCCCGCAGCGCCAGCCCCCTCCCCGCAGAGCGACGGAACTAGCTACCTGAATAAGAGTCCACCTCCGCCCGCCTGTGTCAGGGCGGAAATGAGGCTCTGAAGAGACCAGCAAACAGAAGCCAAATAAACAAAGGGAACCTCTTCAGAAGGGACCGGTGCAACAGATTAAAATCCCTGTAGAAAACACCGACTACACCGGAAGGGGCCTGTAGTTATCGAGAACTGTAAGCCGGAACGAGGAGCTATCTGAAACTGAGCCGAACCCACACTGACCGCAAAAGCTCCAGAGAAATTCCTAGATATATTTTTACTTTTTTTTTTTAAGTAAGAAAAAAAAATTTTTTTATCTTTTTATTTTTTCTTTTTTATTTTTTCTCTTTTATTTTCCTTTAAAATCTCCTATTACTCCCCCATTACTCCTTATCTTTCATTTTCATAGATTTTTACGATTTTTTTAATTAGGGAAAAAAAATTTTTTTTCTTTCTTTTTTTTTTCTTTTTTTTTTCTTTCCTTTTTCTCTTCTATTTTCTATTTTTCTTTTTCTCTTATTTCCTTTAAAGCCCTCTAGTACTCCTCTACTACTCCTTAATTTTCATTTTCAATACACTATAACCTTACAAAAAAAAAAGAAGAGAAGCCCTATTTTTAAACCGAAATTCAGTTCCCATTTTTATTCAGGAATGTGCTGATTATTCTCTCCCAATCTTGACTCTCTGTTTTCTACCTCAGAACACCTCTATTTCCTCCTTTCCCCTTCTCTTCCCAATCCAATTCTGTGAATCTTTGTAGGTGTCTGGGCTACGGAGAACACTCTGGGAACAGACAACTGCGTAGATCTTTCTCTCTCCTCTGAAGCCC